>NC_138314.1:47582500-47585000 GCF_965601325.2 Salmo salar
AGATAGAGGGGCTAGGTTAGCCAACCAGCTAGAGGGTCTGATAGATAGAGGGGCTAGGTTAGCCAGCCAGCTAGAGGGTCTGATAGAGGGGCTAGGTTAGCCAACCAGCTAGAGGGTCTGATAGATAGAGGGGCTAGGTTAGCCAGCCAGCTAGAGGGTCTGATAGATAGAGGGGCTAGGTTAGCCAGCCAGCTAGAGGGTCTGATAGATAGAGGGGCTAGGTTAGCCAGCCAGCTAGAGGGTCTGATAGATAGAGGGGCTAGGTTAGCCAACCAGCTAGAGGGTCTGATAGATAGAGGGGCTAGGTTAGCCAGCCAGCTAGAGGGTCTGATAGATAGAGGGGCTAGGTTAGCCAACCAGCTAGAGGGTCTGATAGATAGAGGGGCTAGGTTAGCCAGCCAGCTAGAGGGTCTGATAGATAGAGGGGCTAGGTTAGCCAGCCAGCTAGAGGGTCTGATAGATAGAGGGGCTAGGTTAGCCAGCCAGCTAGGGGGTCTGATAGATAGAGGGGCTAGGTTAGCCAGCCAGCTAGAGGGTCTGATAGATAGAGGGGCTAGGTTAGCCAGCCAGCTAGAGGGTCTGATAGATAGAGGGGCTAGGTTAGCCAGCCAGCTAGAGGGTCTGATAGATAGAGGGGCTAGGTTAGCCAGCCAGCTAGAGGGTCTGATAGATAGAGGGGCTAGGTTAGCCAGCCAGCTAGGGGGTCTGATAGATAGAGGGGCTAGGTTAGCCAACCAGCTAGAGGGTCTGATAGATAGAGGGGCTAGGTTAGCCAGCCAGCTAGAGGGTCTGATAGATAGAGGGGCTAGGTTAGCCAGCCAGCTAGAGGGTCTGATAGATAGAGGGGCTAGGTTAGCCAGCCAGCTAGGGGGTCTGATAGATAGAGGGGCTAGGTTAGCCAACCAGCTAGAGGGTCTGATAGAGGGGCTAGGTTAGCCAACCAGCTAGAGGGTCTGATAGATAGAGGGGCTAGGTTAGCCAACCAGCTAGAGGGTCTGATAGATAGAGGGGCTAGGTTAGCCAGCCAGCTAGAGGGTCTGATAGATAGAGGGGCTAGGTTAGCCAGCCAGCTAGAGGGTCTGATAGATAGAGGGGCTAGGTTAGCCAGCCAGCTAGAGGGTCTGATAGATAGAGGGGCTAGGTTAGCCAGCCAGCTAGAGGGTCTGATAGATAGAGGGGCTAGGTTAGCCAGCCAGCTAGAGGGTCTGATAGATAGAGGGGCTAGGTTAGCCAACCAGCTAGAGGGTCTGATAGATAGAGGGGCTAGGTTAGCCAGCCAGCTAGAGGGTCTGATAGATAGAGGGGCTAGGTTAGCCAGCCAGCTAGAGGGTCTGATAGATAGAGGGGCTAGGTTAGCCAGCCAGCTAGAGGGTCTGATAGATAGAGGGGCTAGGTTAGCCAGCCAGCTAGGGGGTCTGATAGATAGAGGGGCTAGGTTAGCCAACCAGCTAGAGGGTCTGATAGATAGAGGGGCTAGGTTAGCCAGCCAGCTAGAGGGTCTGATAGATAGAGGGGCTAGGTTAGCCAGCCAGCTAGAGGGTCTGATAGATAGAGGGGCTAGGTTAGCCAGCCAGCTAGGGGGTCTGATAGATAGAGGGGCTAGGTTAGCCAACCAGCTAGAGGGTCTGATAGAGGGGCTAGGTTAGCCAACCAGCTAGAGGGTCTGATAGATAGAGGGGCTAGGTTAGCCAACCAGCTAGAGGGTCTGATAGATAGAGGGGCTAGGTTAGCCAGCCAGCTAGAGGGTCTGATAGATAGAGGGGCTAGGTTAGCCAGCCAGCTAGAGGGTCTGATAGATAGAGGGGCTAGGTTAGCCAGCCAGCTAGAGGGTCTGATAGATAGAGGGGCTAGGTTAGCCAGCCAGCTAGAGGGTCTGATAGATAGAGGGGCTAGGTTAGCCAGCCAGCTAGAGGGTCTGATAGATAGAGGGGCTAGGTTAGCCAACCAGCTAGAGGGTCTGATAGATAGAGGGGCTAGGTTAGCCAGCCAGCTAGAGGGTCTGATAGATAGAGGGGCTAGGTTAGCCAGCCAGCTAGAGGGTCTGATAGATAGAGGGGCTAGGTTAGCCAGCCAGCTAGAGGGTCTGATAGATAGAGGGGCTAGGTTAGCCAGCCAGCTAGAGGGTCTGATAGATAGAGGGGCTAGGTTAGCCAGCCAGCTAGAGGGTCTGATAGATAGAGGGGCTAGGTTAGCCAGCCAGCTAGGGGGTCTGATAGATAGAGGGGCTAGGTTAGCCAGCCAGCTAGAGGGTCTGATAGATAGAGGGGCTAGGTTAGCCAGCCAGCTAGAGGGTCTGATAGATAGAGGGGCTAGGTTAGCCAGCCAGCTAGAGGGTCTGATAGATAGAGGGGCTAGGTTAGCCAACCAGCTAGAGGGTCTGATAGATAGAGGGGCTAGGTTAGCCAGCCAGCTAGAGGGTCTGATAGATAGAGGGGCTAGGTTAGCCAGCCAGCTAGAGGGTCTGATAGATAGAGGGGCTAGGTTAGCCAACCAGCTAGAG
>NC_138314.1:47587500-47595000 GCF_965601325.2 Salmo salar
ACATAAATGCACACACACACACACACACACACACACACACACACACACACACACACACAGACACACACGCACACATGTACACACACACACATAAATGCACACACACACACACACACACACAGACACACACGCACACATGTACACACACACACATACATGCCCACACACAGACACACACACACACAGGGGCGACATCATGTCCTGTATAATTTACATACTGGTATACCTGATCGATCACAGATCAATAGTTGCTCTATCTAGATGACGACCCTTTTTGTCCGTGGGGAATGGTATCAACAGAACGGCACGTCCATAACATAACATTTCACCGACAGAAATGAAAATAAGCACTACGTCACGCGATTATAGCACAATGCGAGCATCGGTTACTGAGAGAGAGATGTGTGGGCTTCTGTTACACACAGTAAATATGCAGCATGTTGAACTGAACACAGCCAAATAGAAATAAAAATAGAAATAGATACAGTAGATATGCAGCAATATGAAGGCAGTTTCATCACGTTGAACTGAACACAGCCAAATAGAAATAAAAATAGATACAGTGGATTCCTAGTACACATATCTGACTGTACTACAGTGGATTACTCATCTCATATGTATATAATGTATACTGAATCCTTCACTATCTGTTATTTTAGATCTATTGCACCTTAGCCGCTCTGTCACTGCTCATCCATGTATTTTATATCTACAGTTGAAGTCGGAAGTTTACATACACTTAGGTTGGAGTCATTAAAACTTGCTTTTCAACCACTTAGCAAATTTCTTGTTAACAAACTATCGTTTTGGCAAGTCAGTTAGGACATCTACTGTGTTCAAGATACAAGTAATTTTTCCAACAATTGTTTACATACAGATTATTTCACTTATAACTCAATGTATCACAATTCCAGTGGGTCAGAAGTTTACATACACTAAGTTGACTGTGCCTTTAAACAGCTTGGACATTTCCAGAAAATGATGTCATGGCTTTAGAAGCTTCTGATAGGCTAATTGACATCATTTGAGTTGATTGGAGGTGTACCTGTGGATGTATTTCAAGGCCTACCTTCAAGCTCAGTGCCTCTTTGCTTGACATCATGGGAAAATCAAACCAAATCAGCCAAGATCTCAGAAAAAAAATTGTGGACCTCCACAAGTCTGGTTCATCCTTTGGAGCAATTTTCAAACGCCTGAAGGTACCACGTTCATCTGTACAAACAATAGTACGCAAGTATAAACGCCATGGGACCATGCAGCCGTCATTCCGCTCAGGATGGAGACGCGTTCTGTCTCCTAGGGATGGACGTACTTTGGTGCGAAAAGTGCAAATCATTCCCAGAACAACAGCAAAGGACCTTGTGAAGATGCTGGAGGAAACAGGTACAAAAGTATCTATATCCACAGTAAAATGAGTCCTAAATCAATATAACCTGAAAGGCCGCTCAGCAAGGAAGAAGCCACTGCTCCAAAATCACCATAAAAAAAGCCAGACTACGGTTTGCAACTGCACGTGGGGACAAAGATCGTACTTTTTGGAGAAATGTCCTCTGGTCAAAAATAGAACTGTTTGGCCATAATGACCAACGTTATGTTTGTAGGAAAAAGGGGTAGGCTTGCAAGCCGAAGAACACCATCCCAACCGTGAAGCACGGGGGTGGCAGCATCATGTTGTGGGGGTGCTTTGCTGCAGGAGGACTGGTGCACTTCACAAAATAGATGGCACCGTGAGGTAGGAAAATGATGTGGCTATATTGAAGCAACATCTCAAGACATCAGTCAGGAAGTTAAAGCTTGGTTGCAAATAGGTCTTCCAAATGGACAATGACCCCAAGCATACTTGCAAAATGGCTTAAGGACAACAAAGTCAAGGTATTGGAGTGGCCATCACAAAGCCCTGGCCTCAATCCCATTTAAAATTTGTGGGTAGAACTGAAAAAGCGTGTGAGGAGGCCTATAAACCTGACTCAGTTACACCAGCTCTGTCAGGAGGAATGGGCCAAAAGTCACCCAACTTATTGTGGGAAGCTTGTGGAAGGCTACCCGAAACGTTTGACCCAAGTTAAACAATTTAAAGGCAATGCTACCAAATACTAATTGAGTGTATATAAACTTCTGACCCACTGGGAATGTGATGAAAGAAATGAAACCTAAAGTAAATCATTCTCTCAACTATTATTCTGACATTTCACATTCTTAAAATAAAGTGGTGACCCTAACTGACCTAAAAACAGGGAATTTTTACTAGGATTAAATGTCAGGAATTGTAAAAAACTGAGTTTAAATGTATTTGGCGAAGGTGTATGTCAACTTACGACTTCCAAATGTGACACCAAGTATACATATCTGACTGTACTACAGTAGATACCAAGTATACATATCTGACTGTAGTACAGTAGATACCAAGTATACATATCTGACTGTAGTACAGTAGATACCAAGGTATACATATCTGACTGTAGTACAGTAGATACCAAGTATACATATCTGACTGTAATACAGTAGATACCAAGTATACATATCTGACTGTACTACAGCAACACACGTTTCAAATTGCTAATCAAGCGTTGCTAAATGGTATCAATCAAAAGTCTAGTGTAAGTCTACACGCTGATCATTATGTGATCGTTGTCTTGGAGTCACAACCAGACCCTGACTCTTGTCTTTAGAAAGAGATTGAAGTAAATAAAGGAAAGCAGTGCTTCATGTTGGAAACAGGAGAAAGGTAAGCGTGAGAGGACAGAAAAAAAAGAGAGGAATAAAATAAGGAGGAAAACAGGAGTGGGTTGGAAACAGAGATGGAGACAGGTTGTATTGTTTCTCCAGGGAGTATAATCCCATTGAAGGAAACAGAGATGGAGACAGTAGTTATTGTTTCTCCAGGGATTATAATCCCACTGAAGGAAACAGAGATGGAGACAGTATGTATTGTTTCTCCAGGGATTATAATCCCACTGAAGGAAACAGAGATGGAGACAGTAGTTATTGTTTCTCCAGGGATTATAATCCCACTGAAGGAAACAGAGATGGAGACAGTAGTTATTGTTTCTCCAGGGATTATAATCCCACTGAAGGAAACAGAGATGGAGACAGTATGTATTGTTTCTCCAGGGACTATAATCCCACTGAAGGAAACAGAGATGGAGACAGGTTGTATTGTTTCTCCAGGGATTATAATCCCACTGAAGGAAACAGAGATGGAGACAGTATGTATTGTTTCTCCAGGGATTATAATCCCACTGAAGGAAACAGAGATGGAGACAGTAGTTATTGTTTCTCCAGGGATTATAATCCCACTGAAGGAAACAGAGATGGAGACAGTAGTTATTGTTTCTCCAGGGATTATAATCCCACTGAAGGAAACAGAGAAGGAGACAGTAGGTATTGTCGATTATTATTTGTATTATTATTTATTATTTATTGTTTTTTTCATGGTGTATCTATCTAGTGCTGATAATACCAGTTCATCAACATCATCATGTTTGTTAAATGAGAAGACTTCCTGGAATCTACTTTGCATTGGAAATTATTTGGATGTGCTGTTTATTCCACCATGATGTTTACCCTCCTTCTCTCAAATAAATCGTAAGAGGGGAGGAATCTATTTCCTGGTGTAATATGCATAACGGGTAAGAGCCTGTTCAATGATTTACAGTCAAGCTTGTTTTGGTTGTGAATGTTTTGAGTCATTCCACAGTGACCCTGGCGACCGGCGACAAAAACTAGCCTGTAAAAACGACTCTCCCAGGTGTTGGTGCATCAGGATAAGTGTGACAAGGCCAAGTGTGTTTGGAGATTTATGTACGAGTACTGCTATGATAGAGCCAAGGGACAAACAGACGTTACTGTATGAGGAGCAATGACAGACAGGCAGAGAGACAGACAAGCTCTGTCTCTCTCTCGCTCTCTCTCTCTCTCGCTCTCTCTCTCTCTCTCGCTCTCTGTCTCTCTCTCGCTCTCTGTCTCTCTCTCTCTCTCTCTTTCTCGCTCTCTCTCTCTCTCTCTCTCTCTCTCTCTCGCTCTCTGTCTCTCTCTCTCTCTCACTCTCTCTCTCGCTCTCTCTCTCTCTCTCTCTCTCTCTCTCTCTCTCTCACGCTCTCTGTCTCTCTCTACTCTCTCTCTCTGTCTCTCTCGTTTCTCTCTCTCTCTCTCTCTCTCACTCTCTGTCTCTCTCGTTCTCTGTCTCTCTCTCTCTCTCTCTCTCTCTCTCTCTCTCTCTCTCTCTCTCTCTCTCTCTCTCTCTCTCTCTCTCTCTCTCTCTCTCTCTCTCTCTCTCTCTCTCTCTCTCTCTCTCTCTCTCTGACACAAAAACAACAACTCCATCTGTATCTGGCCCTACTGGCATTTATCATCTCCACCCAGCACAGTAAATGTATTCTGTTTTCTCATCTCCACCCAGCACAGTAAATGTATTCTTTGCATCTCAAAAACACATTCATTGCCATGCTTCTAACAAAGTCGCTGCTCTGAGTGAAATTAATCCTTTGTTCTACTTCCCGAGACTCATGATGTAGTCGTAGATACCGTGTTTATGTCTCTGCATGCAGTACGGAGCAAATGCTAACTAGCATTAATACCGTACCTGTAGACTTACAGGATATCAAGCAGCTGGAATGATTCAATATGGAGGAATCTCTCCCAATGTGTTCTAGAATGTCTCGTGTGGCTCAGTTGGTAGAGCATGGTGTTTGCAACGCCAGGGTTGTGGGTTCGATTCCCACGGGGGACCAGTACGGGAAGAAAAAATATATATATATGAAATGTATCCATTAACTACTGTAAGTCGCTCTGGATAAGAGCTTCTGCTAAATGAATAAAAGGTAAATAAAATATTTTAGAACAAGGCTCACTGTTGAGAGGAGGGTTGAAAACATTGGATGCAAATAATATTGTTAATTATTAAAACTTGTTAAACTAAATCTCTACCTCTGAGCAAATGTATTAGTAAAAAAAAGCGTATAATTATTATTTTTTTTAAAACATTAGCTTACAATATTGCTCAAAATATGTATAATTTATTTGATAAAGTCTTTTTTGCTGATGTTTATCAAGATCCTGTAGGGACTGATATATGAGGATGGAGGGACTGATATAGACACCATGAGGATGGAGGGACTGATATAGACACCATGAGGATGGAGGGACTGAAATATACACCATGAGGGTGGAGGGACTGATATAGACACCATGAGGATGGAGGGACTGATATAGTCACCATGAGGATGGAGGGACTGATATATGAGGATGGAGGGACTGAAATATACACCATGAGGATGGAGGGACTGATATAGACACCATGAGGATGGAGGGACTGATATAGTCACCATGAGGATGGAGGGACTGATATAGACACCATGAGGATGGAGGGACTGATATAGACACCATGAGGATGGAGGGACTGATATATGAGGATGGAGGGACTGATATAGACACCATGAGGATGGAGGGACTGATATATGAGGATGGAGGGACTGAAATAGACACCATGAGGATGGAGGGACTGATATATGAGGATGGAGGGACTGATATAGACACCATGAGGATGGAGGGACTGATATAGACACCATGAGGATGGAGGGACTGATATAGACACCATGAGGATGGAGGGACTGATATATTCACCATGAGGATGGAGGGACTGATATATGAGGATGGAGGGACTGATATAGACACCATGAGGATGGAGGGACTGATATAGACACCATGAGGATGGAGGGACTGATATATACACCATGAGGATGGAGGGACTGATATAAACACCATGAGGATGGAGGGACTGATATAGACACCATGAGGATGGAGGGACTGATATAGACACCATGAGGATGGAGGGACTGATATAGACACCATGAGGATGGAGGGACTGATATAGTCACCATGAGGATGGAGGGACTGATATAGACACCATGAGGATGGAGGGACTGATATAGTCACCATGAGGATGGAGGGACGGATATAGACACCATGAGGATGGAGGGACTGATATAGTCACCATGAGGATGGAGGGACGGATATAGACACCATGAGGATGGAGGGACTGATATAGTCACCATGAGGATGGAGGGACGGATATAGACACCATGAGGATGGAGGGACTGATATAGTCACCATGAGGATGGAGGGACTGATATAGACACCATGAGGATGGAGGGACTGATATAAACTAGATATTATTAAGCGATTCAGTGTCACCACTGTATGTAAACGATGTGGCGTTGAGCAGCAACGGGGCCGGCTGTGTAGCCTAGTGGTTAGAGCGTTGGGCCAGTAACCAGCAGGTAGCCTAGCGGTTAGAGCGTTGGACTAGTAACCAGCAGGTAGCCTAGTGGTTAGAGCGTTGGGCCAGTAACCAGTAGGTAGCCTAGTGGTTAGAGCGTTGGACTAGTAACCAGCAGGTAGCCTAGTGGTTAGAGCGTTGGACCAGTAACCAGCAGGTAGCCTAGTGGTGAGAGCGTTGGGACAGTAACCAGCAGGTAGCCTAGTGGTTAGAGCGTTGGACCAGTAACCAGCAGGTAGCCTAGTGGTTAGAGCGTTGGGCCAGTAACCAGCAGGTAGCCTAGTGGTTAGAGCGTTGGGCCAGTAACCAGCAGGTAGCCTAGTGGTTAGAGCGTTGGGCCAGTAACCAGCAGGTAGCCTAGTGGTTAGAGCGTTGGACTAGTAACCAGCAGGTAGCCTAGTGGTTAGAGCGTTGGGCCAGTAACCAGCAGGTGAGCCTAGTGGTTAGACGCCTGAGGTGGTTAGAGCGGTTGCGCCAGTGAGGACCAGGGCGAAGTAGCCTAGTGGTTAGAGCGTCTGGACTAGTAACCAGCAGGTGGAGCCTAGTGGTATAGAGCGTGGTGGACTGAGTAAGACAGCAGGTAGCCTGGAGGGCGGTTAGAGCGTGGTGGACCAGTGACACCAGCAGGTGGAGTCTAGCGGTTAGAGCGTTGGAGCCACGTAAGACAGCGAGGTGGAGGGCGCTAGCCCGGGTGTAGAGCGTTGGCACCGAGGTGGAGGGACGCAGCAGGTAGCCTGGAGGGCGGTTAGAGCGTTGGAGCCACGTAAACAGCAGGTAGCCTGGAGGGCGGTTCCCCAGAGCGTGTGGACCAGTAGCACCAGCAGGTGGAGGCGCTAGCGCCGTTAGGAGCGTTGGACCAGTGACACCAGCAGGGTGGAGGGCCTAGCGGTCTAGAGCGTTGCGACCAGGTAACCAGCTGGTAGCGTAAACGATGTGGCGTTGGAGCAGCAACGGGGCCGGCTGTGTAGCCTAGTGGTTAGAGCGTTGGGCCAGTAACCAGCAGGTAGCCTAGCGGTTAGAGCATTGGGCTAGTAACCAGCAGGTAGCCTAGTGGTTAGAGCGTTGGGCCAGTAACCAGTAGGTAGCCTAGTGGTTAGAGCGTTGGACTAGTAACCAGCAGGTAGCCTAGTGGTTAGAGCGTTGGACCAGTAACCAGCAGGTAGCCTAGTGGTTAGAGCGTTGGGACAGTAACCAGCAGGTAGCCTAGTGGTTAGAGCGTTGGA
>NC_138314.1:47600000-47620000 GCF_965601325.2 Salmo salar
TGTGTGTGTGTGTCTGTGTGTCTGTGTGTCGTGTGTGTGGTGTGTCTGGTGTGTGTGTGTGTGTGCGTCTGTGTGTCTGTGTGTGTGTGTGTGTGTGTGTCTATGTGTGTGTGTGTGTGCGTCTGTGTGTGTGTGTCATTGTCAGCTTTATCAGAGATCTTCCCTGGATGAAGGGCTTTGCCCTGCCACCTGTTCATGTTCTGTTCTGTCCCTCTAATGTTCTTCTGTAGCCGTTTATTTGGTTTTCTCAGCCGTATGCGGTCCCCATGTCAGATGAGATTTCTGATACCTGACAGTCACAAGCAGTCCATTCAATTAGGTCAACAAAAAAAAATGTAATTGCTATTGACTTTGATAGCTAAACTGTAAATATAAATATTGAAAATACTATACGCTTGTACATTATAACTCATGTACAACCTTTTAGTAAGATATGTATGTGTATAAAACTAAACCTCTAATCACAGATATTTTCATATGCCTCTATTAAACCTCAAAAGCTGTCCTATAAACAAACGATATACATATAACTTTATTTTTTTTAAGCAATCAAATACGAACCCCCTCTCCTAATGTACTTTAATCTTTATAAAAGTTTTTAGTAATTCCACCGGAAATTAGTAAAGTAATGTGGCCAAGGCTCCCAGGAACCAATCTGATGTTTCAACTGATGCCCTGCCGCCAGAGGATTTGCGTTGCCGTGGTTCCCAGATGCTATCTCCGTGATCGCTGTGAGCTTTCTAATAGCGTAATTACTTTCAGGTAAAACCACACAGGAGCTCCTTAGAGAGACAGTTATGGCAGCCTGCTAAATATGCCTGATCTTTAGTCAGTGTACTTTAGTGAGGTTTACGAGAGGGTCTGTTATGAGTCGTGGACACCAATTTTCAAGCTTTGGAAAACAAAGAACGTTCAGGGGGAGAAAAAAAAAACTGCTTTTGATGAACGCATGTATGGGGTGGGGGGGTCGATCAACGTAAGTTGTGTATCTATGCATAAGTAATATACACGTTTTGGTACATATAAGTAGATAACACAAGGAGTAATTGGATGACTGCTTAAATTATTTTTATTCAGCCTTTATCTAGAGTTTACTGATTTCTGGGTTTATATTGTATACTTTTTTTTATGTTGACTTTGTGGTGTAAATTCCTCTGTGTGTACATGTCTACTGCTAGAATAACTTATTAATCTTCTACTGCAGTGAGCTAAATCAGGGTCCTACACAGAGGGTTTCTTGGTAGTCTTAAACAAATCTACTTTGAAACAAAAGTTTACACCTCACATACACATGGTTATGGGCTTGAAAGAAAAGAAGACACCTGTACCATGTCAGATATAGAGCTGTAATGTATTACATGTTGAGTTTGCATCCCAATATTACACTTTATATACATCACAGTAGACTGAAATATAACGAAACCGTTTGACATAGAAACAACGGATTTTCGGCAGGTTTTTTTGAAATAATGTTTATTAATTGTTTTTATTATGACCAGGTCATTTGACTGCAGGAAAAGGCTACTAAGTAAAAAAATCCAGATATGTATATATAATGTACTTAGCGAATCACATTGAGATTGGCTGTAAATGGGACAAAGTATCATAAAGTTTTATAGTTCAGGTAATTTGCTCTGCTAAGCCACAACATTAGGAGTCGATCTCAGGTTATTATTAAAGATTTTGTAAATTGTGGTTAAATTGCCGAAACTGCAGAGTGTAACGGGCGTCGTGAGGATTGGACCAAGGCGCAGCGGGAACGTGTATACTCATCTTCTTTATTAAATCAAAAGAAGGAAAAAACTAACAAATCACGTATACAAAACAACGAACGACACTAAACAGTCCTGTCAGGTGCTACAGACACTAAACAAGGAGACAACTACCCACAAATCCCATTACAAAAACACCCCTATACATAGGACCTTCAATCAGAGGCAACGAGGAACAGCTGCCTCCAATTGAAGGTCAATCCAATGAACTAAACATAGAAATAGATAGACTAGACTGAACATAGAAATACACTAACATATAAGATAGACCAAAACCCTCGGAACACTCTAAACAAACACCCCCTTTTACATAAGCGCATAGATCAACAAACCCCGAGACATTCTAAACAAACACCCCCTGCCACGTCCTGACCAAACTACAATAACAAAAATACCCCTTTACTGATCAGGACGTGACACAGAGTTGTCAATGGAAACGTAGATATTTGTTCGGGAGCCTGGGATGATGCTGGTTGCTCTGTCTGATCTAACACTATGTATCCAAGTGGATCCACTTTTTCCTTCCAAGTGGATCTAACACTAAGTATCCAAGTGGATCCACTTTTTCCTTCCAAGTGGATCTAACACTAAGTATCCAAGTGGATCCACTTTTTCCTTCCAAGTGGATCTAACACTAAGTATCCAAGTGGATCCACTTTTTCCTTCCAAGTGGATCTAACACTAAGTATCCAAGTGGATCCACTTTTTCCTTCCAAGTGGATCTAACACTAAGTATCCAAGTGGATCCACTTTTTCCTTCCAAGTGGATCTAACACTAAGTATCCAAGTGGATCCACTTTTTCCTTCCAAGTGGATCTAACACTAAGTATCCAAGTGGATCCACTTTTTCCTTCCAAGTGGATCTAACACTAAGTATCCAAGTGGATCCACTTTTTCCTTCCAAGTGGATCTAACACTAAGTATCCAAGTGGATTCACTTTTTCCTTACTTCCATCTCTATGCGACCGTGCTGTTGTTGCTGAACTGGCCTTTCCACTAGAGTTGAGAGTCGCCCAAGTGACCGGTGTTGTGGGAGACAGATGGACAGAAGCAGGGCTCTTTTGGGTGTCTTGTGCCACACACTAAAAAAAAAGTTGAAGTGTGGTTCTTTCAGCAGGCCCGGCTGGTTCCCTATGGAACCTTCTTGGCAGGACTCTTGGGCCCTTCAATGGCTCTTAGCATTTTCTTTTCACAGGCGCTTTGCTGACAAGTAACACTTGCAGTGTCCTCCTCATCAACACATTTCATCCAAAGAGGTTTGTCTAGACTAGAGCCTAGGAACATCCTCTCTCTCTATCTCTCCATCCCTCCCCTCTCTCTCTCTCTCTCTCTCTCTCTCTCTCTCTCTCTCTATCTCTCCATCCATCCCTCCCTCCTCTCTCTCTCTCTCTCTCTCTCTCTCTCTCTCTCTCTCTCTCTCCATCCCTCCCTCTCTCTCTCTCTCTCTCTCTCTGTCTCTCTCCATCCCTCCCTCTCTCTCTCTCTCTCTCTCTCTCTCGCTCTTTCTTTCTCTCTCTCTCTCTCTCTCTCGCTCTCTCTTTCTCTCTTTTTCTCTCTCTCTTTCTTTCTTTCTCTCTCTCACCCTCTATCCCCATTTCTCTCTCCCAAACTCTAATATATCTCTCTCTCTCCATCCCTCTCCCTCTCTCCCTCTCTCTCTCTCTCTCTCTCTCTCTTTCTCTCTTTTTCTCTCTCTCTTTCTTTCTTTCTTTCTTTCTTTCTTTCTTTCTCTCTCACACCCTCTGTCCTTATTTCTCTCTCCCAATCTCTAATATCTCTCTCTCCATCCATCCCTCCCTCTCTCTTTCTCTCTCTCTTTCTCACTCTCTTGCTCTCCCTCCTTCCTTCCCTACCTCCCTATATCTCTCTCTCTCTCTTACCCTCTTTCCCCATTTCTCTCTCCCAATCTCTAATATATCTCTCTCTCTTTCTTTCTCTCTCTCTTTCTTTCTCTCTTTCTCTCTCTCTTTCTTTCTCTCTTTCTCTCTCTCTTGCTCTCTCTCTCTCTTTCCTTCCCTACCTCTCTCACCCTCTTTTCCCATTTCTCTCTCCCAATCTCTAATATCTCTCTTGCTCTCCTTCCCTCCTTCTCTACCGTTCTCTCTCTCTCTCTCTCTCTCTCTCTCTCTCTCTGCCTCTCTCTCTCTGCCTCTCTCCATGCTCGCTGACAGACAGCTGAAGTACTACTTGTGATGTAGACTTCTCTCTAAAACAGTGTCACCTCCCAGACTTCAGTCCAGACTGAAGTATAACAGGATAGCTTTATCATTGAGATATATGTAGGCTTAGTTTGTGCTGTTACATTAACCTCCAACCCTCCACCTGACTGGTAGCTCTCTGAAATATACCATGGGTGATCTCACCTCAGTGAGTGTAAAAAAAAAAAGTGTACCGGATTGACGGCTTGTTGGTACATTTCTTCAATGGTTTTTCAAAGAAAACATTTGTGTTGCCTAAAATGTTTTGGCCTATCAAAACATATGATATGAGGCTCTCATCTCACATTAATACTCTGTTATCTTTACCTTTTGACACAGTTTCTGCAGTGTGCATTGGCCTTCTGTCACTGTCTCTGTCTGTGGCTTTCCATCCACAACCAGTGTTGGGCTATTGGGAATCAGGCGCCGGACCGTTGGGACGATCCAGTCCCCATGCTTATCTTCCCCCCACATTTCAATGTGGTCTCATCCAGAGGCCCCAGCTCGATTGTTCCCCCTCGGCCGTAGCTCCAGGTACAGAGCTGCTTTTGTTCCAGGCCTTTACATGGCTGAATAACTGAATACAGTCAGACAGCCAGACAGACCGGAGGGGTTATTCTATCAAGGTCCTTTGTCCTGCCTCTTAGTCTCCTTGTCGCAGTCCCTTTACACTGGAGAATAGTCCCCATCACGCTCTCCTCAGACAGGAGAATAGTCCTCATCTAAGTCCTCTACAACTGAGAATAGTCTTCATCACACTCCTCTTAGACAGGAGAATAGTCTTCATCACACTCCTCTTAGACGGGAGAATAGTCTTCATCACACTCCTCTTAGACGGGAGAATAGTTTTCATCACACCCCTCTTAGACAGGAGAATAGTCTTCATCACACTCCTCTTAGACAGGAGAATAGTCTTCATCACACTCCTCTTAGACAGGAGAATAGTCTTCATCACACTCCTCTTAGACAGGAGAATAGTCTTCATCACACTCCTCTTAGACAGGAGAATAGTTTTCATCACACTCCTCTTAGACAGGAGAATAGTCTTCATCACACCCCTCTTAGACAGGAGAATAGTCTTCATCACACTCCTCTTAGACAGGAGAATAGTCTTCATCACACTCCTCTTAGACAGGAGAATAGTTTTCATCACACTCCTCTTAGACAGGAGAATAGTCTTCATCACACCCCTCTTAGACAGGAGAATAGTCTTCATCACACCCCTCTTAGACAGGAGAATTGTCCCCGTCGCAGTCCCTTTACATTGGAGAATTGTCCCCGTCGCAGTCCCTTTACACTGGAGAATTGTCCCCGTCGCAGTCCCTTTACATTGGAGAATTGTCCCCGTCGCAGTCCCTTTACATTGGAGAATTGTCCCCGTCGCAGTCCCTTTACACTGGAGAATTGTCCCTGTCGCAGTCCCTTTACACTGGAGAATAGTCCTCATCCATAGGTTTTTCTGGGGTGGAGGATCTGTCTCTCTCGGTCAGCCTGGAGTAACTGTGTGTGACTAAACAAATTACCCTGCACAGTAAGACAGCTGGATCAGGATAAATACTTGTGTGTGTGATGTATTTTTGGCATTTCTTTTTTTTCACAAGCAGCAATCTGTGTTCCTGGATATAATGCTTCAGGGGTTTCAGACAGTGTTCGACTGGTCTGTCTGGTCTAGTCTAAATGTGTTTTAGTCATTTTTTGTTTTGTAGAAATCTGTCTGAATCTAATGCTTCAAGGGTTCGGTGTGTGTCTGGTCTTGTTGTGCCTGTACGGTATTACAGCGCTGTTGTTAATGTCAGAAACCAAAGCTGTCGAACGATATGAGAGACGCTACTCATCCAGGGGTTGTGTCTGAAATGGCACCCTATTCTCTAGAAATAGTGCACTACTTTTGACCTGGGCCCATAGGGATAAGGGTGCCATTTTGGAAGAAGTCGGGAAATAATATAATGTGTCTTTTGTGGGTGTTGTGGGTATTGGGGGTTTTTGGGGGGTATTGGGGGGTTTGGGGGGTATTGGGGGGTTTGTGGGGTTTGTGGGGTATTGGGGGGTTTGGGGGGTTTGGGGGGTATTGGGGGGGTTGGGGAGTATTGGGGGGCTTTTGGGGGGTATTAGGGGTATTGGGGGTATTGGGGGTATTGGGGGTATTGGAGGTATTGGGGGTATTAGTGGGTATTGGGCGTATTGGTTTTATTGGGGGTATTGTGGGAACTGTGGAAATTGTTGGTATTAGTAGGTATTGGGGGTATTGGGGGTATTGGGGGTATTGGGTGGTATGGGGGAATTGTTGGTATTGTTGGTATTGAGGGTATTGGGGGGTATGGGGGTATTGTGGGTATTGGGGGTATTGGGGGTATTGGGGGTATTGTTGGTATTGTGGGTAATAGGGGGTATTAGGGGGTATTGTGGGTATTGAGGGTATTGTGGGTATTGTGGGTAATAGGGGGTATTGTGGGTATTGGGGGTATTGGGGGTATTGGGGGTATTGTTGGTATTGGGGTATTGTGGGTATTGTGGGTAATAGGGGGTATTAGGGTGTATTGGGGGTATTAGGGGGTTTGGGGGGTATTGGGGGTATTGTTGGTATTGGGGGGTTTGGGAGTATTGGGGGTTTTGGGGGTATTGTTGGTATTGGGGTATTGTGGGTATTGTGGGTATTAGGGGGTATTAGGGGGTTTTGGGGGTATTGGGGGTATTAGGGGTTTTTGGGGGTATTGGGGGTATTAGGGGGTTTTGGGGGTATTGGGGGTATTAGGCGGTGTTGGGGGTATTGGGGGTATTAGGGGGTATTGGGGGTATTGGGGTATTAGGGGGTTTTGGGGCTATTGGGGGTATTGGGGGTATTAGGGGGTATTAGGGGCTATTGGGAGTATTGGGGGTATTGGGGGTATTAGAGGGTATTAGGGGTTTTTGGGGGTATTGGGGGTATTAGGGTTTTTTGGGGGTATTGGGGGTATTGAGAAACCAATGAGCATTGGTTCCAGATGACTGACTGTCAGAACTGTTCACGGTGGTGAAGGTGACTCCGCAAAATAACGTCTCTGCCAACGAAAACGTTCCCCTTTCAATGCATTTACTGATGTCATAATCATACTGTTACAGTGGGTTCTATTATAACCAAATTACCAATGGTTAACCTCAGCGTTGACTGTAGCATTATAGGATCTGTCAGAAATAATTGTTTTGCTATTTTCACAGCCAGAATTTTTGGGCCCAGAAGCTGGCGGTGGAGCGAAAGGGCCGGGTTTTGATGAATAAACAAGTTTGTGGGTGTGTTTCGAGGCTTGGCACCCTCACTGGCCAATCAGAAAGTGCTCCACGGCTAAATCTATGGTTGTTTCAAGTTGCGTATTTATGGTATTTTATGTATTGAATGATCATCAACTCCAATTCCAATATTAGTCTGCTGTAGCTTAATTAATTAATTAAATAGCATGTCCCGAATTTGCTGAATTTGTTGAACATGTATACAGACCACATTGTTCTAGTGGCATAGCTTCCATTTTAGAAATACAGTTTTATTAAGGATCCGCCCCTTTTTTCCATTTTCGCCTAAAATGACATGCCCAAATCTAACTGCCTGAAACTCAGGCCCTGAAGCAAGGATATGCATATTCTTGGTACCATTTGAAAGGAAACACTTTGCAGTTTGTGGAAATGTGAAAGGAATGTAGGAGAATATAACACATTCAATCTGATAAAAGATATTATAAAGAAAAAACTCAACATTTTTTTTGTATTTTTTTTTTTGTTGCACCATCATCTTTGACATGCAAGAGAAAGATTATTCCAGCCCAGGTGCAATTTAGATTTTGGCCACTAGATGGCATCAGTGCAACGTTTTAGACTGACCCAATGAACCATTGCATTTCTGTTCAAAATGTTGTATCAAGACTGTGCCTACTTTGTTTATTAATAACTTTTCATGTTCAAAACTGTGCACTCTCCTCAAACAATAGCATGGCATTATTTCACTGTAATAGCTACTGTAAATAGGATAGTGCAGTTAGATTAACAAGAATTTAAGCTTTCTGACAATATCAGATATGTCTATGTCCTGGGAAATGTTATTGTTACTTACAACCTCATGCTAATCGCATTAGCCTATGTTAGCTCAACCAACCTGTGGAAGGGACACCGATCCCGAAGAAGATTTATTAAACCTTGGCTAGATCATTAACACTGATATAGTACCAAGATCGAGGAGGAGTAAGACGTGTTTGTTTTTGTCCCATGTAACTATTGTCTTTTTCAGGGGGTTTTTGGTATACATTTCATTATATTTCAATCTATTTTTTCCATTTTCATATTAAATATACTTTCCTGCAACCCCCCTCACCCAATGGGGTACGGATCAGCTATTTTTTAAACCTTATAACTGGAACCTCCATCAGAAGCAAGCCAGCTAATTAGCTCCTAGCTTTTTAATCATTGTTAGCCACTGCTAGCGGCATTTACCTTTAGCTCGGACACCAGCTGCTTTAGCCTGGATAGTGTGGAAAATACCTGCCAGTCTGCACAGCACGATATCCTCCCTGAGCATATCGGACTGCTTTTTATCCCCCACTACATCTCCGGATTCCTGCCGCAAGCTCTGGACCATTACACCGAATCTCCGCAGCTAGCTAGTTGCTACCGAGTGGGTATTGTGGCTAACGCCCTTGTCCAGAAGCATGCACCCGTTAGCCTCGAGCTAGGCCTATTCCCCCGGCTAACAAACGAAATACACCAACTACAATACCTTTCTTGCCAATTGGCCTGGAACCTTTGTCGACACGGAACCCCGCCGATCCATTACGACTGGTCTGCTGACGTAATTTGGCCAATGTGCTCTCAACCGGCCTCTGCGTCGTTGATGTCGGTGAGGACCCAGCTGCTAGCCCTGGCCCGCTAGCTCCCCGAACGCCGTGTCTCCCGCTCGCCTAGCGTAGTAATCGACTTCCAAGTGGCTCCCTGTTTTGTCCATTGCTGCTAATTGGATCCTATGATCACTCGGCTACACAGCTGATGCCTACTGGACTGTTCATTAACACGGTACTTCATTTTGTTTATCTGTCGGCCCCCAGCCTCGAACTCAGGCCCTGTGTGTAGCTAACTGCCCACTCATCATCATTTACCCGTTGTTGTTGTCGTAGCTGTTTACCCATTGTTGTCTCACCCGTTGTTGTCTTAGCTCTCCCAATCAACACCTGTGATTGCTTTATGCCTTTCTCTAACGTCAATATGCATTGTATACTGTTGTTTAAGGCAGCTCTCATTGTTTTATTTTACTGCGGAGCCCGTAGTCCTGATCAACATGCATCAGATAGCCCCTTGTCCCACCCCCAATAAATGCAGAGACCGCACTTAACTTAACTGGCACCTCTAGAGTTGAAACCTCTCTTATCGTCACTCAACGCCTAGGTTTACCCCCACTGTACTCGCACCCTACCACACCCCTGTCTGTACACTATGCCCTGAATCTATTCTACCACGCCCAGAAATCTGCTCCTTTTATTCTCTGTTCCCAACGCACCAGACGACCAGTTCTTATAGCCTTTAGCCGTACCCTCATCCTCCTCCTCCTCTGTTCCTCTGGTGATGTAGAGGTTAACCCAGGCCCTGCAGCCCCCTGCACCACTCCCATTCCCCAGGTTCTTATAGCCTTTAGCCGTACCCTTATCCTACTCCTCTCTGTTCCTCTGGTGATGTAGAGGTTAACCCAGGCCCTGTGTGTCCACAGGCGCTCTCATTTGTTGACTTCTGCAACCGTAAAAGCCTTGGGATCATGCATGTTAAAGTCAGAAGCCTCCTCCCTAAGTTTGCATTATTCACTGCTTTAGCACACTCTGCCAACACTGATGTCCTAGCCGTTTCTGAATCCTGGCTTAGGAAGGCCACCAAAATTTCAGAAATGTCCATCCCCAATTACAACATTTTCCGTCACAACGGAAGTTCTAAAGGGAGCGGAATTGCAATCTACTGCAGAGATAGCCTGCAGAGTTATGTCATACTATCCAGGTCTATGCCCAAACAGTTCGAGCTTCTACTTTTAAAGATCCATCTCTCCAGAAATAAGTCCCTCACTGTTGCGGCTTGTTATATACCCCCCTCAGCTCCCAGCTGTGCACTGGACACCATATGTGAATTGATTGCCCCCCATCTATTTTCAGAGTTCGTACTGCTAGGTGACCTAAATTGGGATATGCTTAACACCCCGGCCATCCTACAATCTAAGCGAGATGCCCTCAATCTCACAAAAATTATCAAGGAACCTACCAGGTACAACCCCAAATCTGTAAACATGGGCATCATCATAGATATCATCCTGACCAACCTCTAAATACACCTCTGCTGTTCTCAACCAGGATCTCAGCGATCACTGCCTCATTGCCTGCTTCTGTTATGGATTCGCGGTAAAACGACCACCCCTCATCACTGTCAAGCACTCCCTAAAACACTTCTGCAAGCAGGCCTTTCAAATCAACCTGGCCCGGGTATCCTGGAAGGATATTGACCTCATCCCGTCTGTAGAGGATGCCTGGATGTTCTTTAAAAGTGCTTCCCTCACCATCTTAAATGAGCATGACCCTTTCAAAAAAATGGAGAACTAAGAACAGATATAGCCCCTGGTTCACTTGACTGCCCTTGACCAGCACAAAAACACCCTGTGGCGGACTGCACTAGCTTCAAATAGTCCCCGCGATATGCAACTTTTCAGGTAAGTCAGGAACCAATATACACAGTCAGTTAGGAAAGCAAAGGCTAGCTTTTTTTTGCAGCACTAATTCCAAAGGTCCAAGTAAAATCCATGGAAAATAAGAGCACCTCCTCCCAGCTGCCCACTGCACTGAGACTAGGAGACACTGTCACCACTGATAAATCCTTGATAATTGAGATTTTCCTTAAACATTTCTCTACAGCTGGGCATGCTTTCCACCTGGCTACCCCAACCCTGGCCCAAGCCCCTCCGCCTGCTTCTCCTTCACCCAAATCCAGACAGCTGATCTGGATCCCTACAAATCAGCTGGGTTAGACAATCTGGACCCTCTCTTCCTAAAATTATCCACCGCCATTGTTGCAACACCTATTACTAGTCTCTTCAACCTCTCTTTTGTATCGTCTGAGATTCCTAAAGATTGGAAAGCGGCCACGGTCATCCCCCTCTTCAAAGGGGGAGACACTCTTGACCCAAACTGTTACAGACCTATATCCATCCTGCCCTGCCTTTCTAAAGTCTTCGAAAGCCAAGTGAACAAACAGATCACCGACCATTTCAAATCCCACTGTACCTTCTCCGCTATGCAATCTGGTTTTTGAGCTGGTCATGGGTGCACCTCAGCCACGCTCAAGGTCCTAAACAATATCATAACCGCCATTGATAAAGGACAAGTACTGTGCAGCCGTCTTCATCGACCTGGCCAATGCTTCCGACTCTGTCAATCACCGTATTCTTATCGGCAGACTCAACAGCCTTGGTTTCTCTAAATACTACCTCGCCTGGTTCACCAACTACTTTTCAGATAGAGTTCAGAGTGTCAAATCGGAGGGCATGTTGTCCGGACCTCTATCATTCTCTATGGGGGTGCCACAGGGTTCAATTCTTGGGCCGACTCTTTTCTCTGTACGTATCAATGATGTCGCTCTTGCTGGGGGTGATTCTTTGATCCACCTCTATGCAGACGACACCATTCTGTATACATCTGGCCCTTCTTTGGACACTGTGTTAACAAACTTGACTAGACATCAGTACTCTGGACGGTTCTGACTTAGAATACGTGGATAACTACAAATACCTAGGTGTCTGGTTAGACTGTAAACTCTCCTTCCAGACTCACATTAAGCATCTCCAATCCAAAGTTAAATCTAGAATTGACCTCCTATTTCGCAATAAAGCCTCCTTCACTCATGCTGCCAAACATACCCTCATAAAACTGACTATCCTACCAATCCTTGACTTTGGCGATGTCATTTACAAAATAGCCTCCAACACTCTACTCAGCAAATTGGATGCAGTCTATCACAGTGCCATCTGTTTTGTTACCAAAGCCCTATATACTACCCACTACTGCGACCTGTATGCTCTCATTGGCTGGTCCTCGCTACATATTCGTCGCCAAACCCACTGGCTCCAGGTCATCTATAAGTCTATGCTAGGTAAAGCTCCGCCTTTTCTCAGCTCACTGGTCACCATAGCAGCACCCACCCATAGCACGTGCTCCAGCAGGTATATTTCACTGGTCATCCGTAATGCCAACACCTCCTTTGGCCGCCTTTCCATCCAGTTCTCTTCTGCCAATAACTGGAACGAATTGAAAAATCACTGAAGTTGGAGACTTACATCTCCCTCACTAACTTTAAGCGTCAGCTGTCAGAGCAGCTTACCGATCGCTGCAGCTGTACATAGCCCATCTGTAAATAGCCCATCCAACCAACTACCTACCTCATCCCCATATTTGTTTTAGTTTTTCTGCTCTTTTTTTCACACCAGTATTTCTACTTGCACATCTATCACTCCAGTTTAAATTGCTGAATTGTAATTACTTCGCCACTATTGGCCTTTTTTTTCCCTTACCTCCTTACTTCATTTGCACACACTGTATAAAGATTTTCCTGTTATTGACTGTACGTTTGTTTTACTCCATGTGTAACTCTGTGTTGTTTTGTGTCGAACTGCTTTGCTTTATCTTGGCCAGGTTGCAGTTGTAAATGAGAACTTGTTCTCAACTTGCCTACCTGGTTAAATTAAATAAAGGTGAAATAAAGGTGAAATAAATAAATAAGGGTTAGGCATTCTGTATATTATAGTCTGGACATGGACATTTCAAACGTAGTCAATAAGTCAGATCAAATTAGGTAGCCTATCGATAAGGCCTAAAAAATCCAGTGTATATTTCTAATGAAACCACACCTTGTCTTAAATAGGCTATGTCTAAATACAGTTCAGGTACCATAATTGTTCCCCTTGGGCTATAATACAGACAAGGCAACATAGGCTGTGTTTACACAGGAAGCCAAATTCTAAAAAAAATAATTTTTTTTTTGTTTCTTCCACCAAATGGTCTTTTAAGACCAATCACATCAGATCTATTCAAATCAGATTTAAATTTAAAAAAAAATTCCATAGCTGATCTGATTGGTCAAATGACCCATTTGTGAGAAGAGGAAAAATAAAGATCAGAATCGGCCTGCTTGTCTAAACGTAGCCTTAGACTATGGAGGTTTTTCTACGCACTTCCCATCTTTTCACAGGAGCTGGATGAAGATTCAATAGGAAGAGAAAAGAGGAACGCCCACTGTTATACTGCTCACAAATTTCTATCTTTTTTAATTCACATCACGAAAACCCGAAAACTTTCCAGATCATATGTGCAATTCTCCAGATATAGCAGAAAAAAAAGTGCATTGCACTGCATGTAGCCTACATTTCCACCATAAACACCATAAATCTTTCTAATATTTTACGAAATACTAGGCTCCTGTCAATGTCGTTGCCAATGTGCGAGGCTGAATAGTTTGGTAGGAGAGTTTCTTACGGTAATCGGACGAGGGGTCAATCTTTGAAAATGGGGATGGATAGCCTACTTGAACAAGAAAAATGAAGTATGCAGGTACTGTATGTGAATTGTGAATAATGAAAAAGCATGAAACAATAACTCCAAAATATAGCAAAGCACTCTCGGTAGACAATTTAAAAGCCCTTTATTTATAGGCTACTTGGCTAATGGCCAGGATAAAAAGCAGCACAGATGTGTTTCTGCTGTACTGGCCTTGATTAAGGGGAAGATAGGCTATGCTTGGTTTTCTATCAAATTTTACAAAATAGGGGGGGGGGGTGGGGGGTGGAACCAATAGTTTTGTTATGCTTCTAAATACAAGATTCACCAGCACAAAAAGTCACTTCTCTAGTCCCATGGACACTGTGCGTCATGGCTGGGAAGGCCGTGCTTCTGCTCACTGTGCGTCATGGCTGGGAAGACCGTGCTTCTGCTCACTGTGTGTCATGGCTGGGAAGACCGTGCTTCTGCTCACTGTGCGTCATGGCTGGGAAGACCGTGCTTCTGCTCACTGTGCGTCATGGCTGGGAAGACCGTGCTTCTGCTCACTGTGCGTCATGGCTGGGAAGACCGTGCTTCTGCTCACTGTGTGTCATGGCTGGGAAGACCGTGCTTCTGCTCACTGTGTGTCATGGCTGGGAAGACCGTGCTTCTGCTCACTGTGCGTCATGGCTGTGAAGACCGTGCTTCTGCTCACTGTGCGTCATGGCTGTGAAGACCGTGCTTCTGCTCACTGTGCGTCATGGCTGTGAAGACCGTGCTTCTGCTCTCAATATCCACGGCATTATCAACTGTGTTACCGTTATTAAGACCTGCTGTTTGTAGGACTTACAACTTCCATTTTAGCGCTGCATGAAATTGTCACTTTCGCACTTGTTTTTAAGGACACACCTCAAATATTGCCACCACCTTGACGCACGTGAGCTGATGTCAGACATGTAAATTACCGAACCTGACGTTATGGCTAGAAAATACCAGTGCGTCAGTTTTTATAAATGTCGAAATTGCAAACTAACGTGCGTTTGACACACGCTCCTCTTTAGCGCCAGCCGAAAATAGAGCCCTGAATGATATTGTACTAATTGATAATTGATGAATCAGTGAGAAATCATGACTCATCATGAATCCTGAATAACTTCAATGACTATGTATTATATATATATATATATATATATATATATATACAGTGTGTTTGCTTGATTCAAAACAAAGTGAACAACTGCTAAGAGATAAATCTGTACGGAAAAAGGGAAAAAACAGCTTTCATTTAGATAGAACATGAGAGCATAGCCTAGCTTTACCTATACTTCGTTACCGTGGCTGTCCAGAACCAGAGCGAGCAGAGTGGCGTTCTTCATCTGACACAACAAGGGAAACATACGGTAAGAAGAGACAAAACACCACCAGTTAATTCTCTGTCTCTTATGGTAATAATAATATCCCACAGACACACTACACTACACAGCGTTAAGGCAATCTCACCGTCAGGGGAATGGCGTAATGCATGCCTTTCCAGGTTTATCCTGTTCAGCCATTGTTGCTAAAAGCTAACAAGTGTCCTTGTAAGCCATCACCAGGTCTTAGGCTAACCATCTGACTTGCTGCAGAGTAAATTAAAAGCTTTAAAAGCACAAGTAGCACCAAAAGCGTTGGCAGGACTCCATATCTACTGTGGTACTAACTGGTGCAATTTAAGTGAAGCATCTGGCTGAAAAAGAAGCAGGGAGGTAGAAAACCAATGCGTAACAAGGTTTTTCCTGTCCCCTCTGTATACTGCCTGCCTGGCATGCCAATGTCAGCTCTGATTCAGTAACAGTATTGTCATAGAACTCGGAGACGAGGTCTGATGCCTGACAGACTACTCTGTATGTCGAGGCTTCTCCCTCTGAGACGAGGCCTGATGCCTGACAGACTACTCTGAATGTTGAGGCTTCTCCCTCTGAGACGAGGCCTGATGCCTGACAGACTACTCTGAATGTTGAGGCTTCTCCCTCTGAGACGAGGCCTGATGCCTGACAGACTACTCTGAATGTCGAGGCTTCTCCCTCTGAGACGAGGCCTGATGCCTGACAGACTACTCTGTATGTTGAGTAGTCTCTCCCTACTGACGGGTTCACTGAGATTAGAATGTTACTGACGGGTTCACTGAGATTAGAATGTTACTGACAGACAGACAGACAGACAGACAGACAGACAGACAGACAGACAGACAGACAGACAGACAGACAGACAGACAGACAGACAGACAGACAGACAGACAGACAGACAGACAGACAGACAGACAGACAGACAGACAGACAGACACACACAAGCCAAGGCAAGGCAAGGCAAGGCAAGGCAAGGCAAGGCAAGGCAAGGCAAGGCAAGGCAAGGCAAGGCAAGGCAAGGCAAGGCAAGGCAAGGCAAGGCAAGGCAAGGCAAGGCAAGGCAAGGCAAGGCAGGCAGATGGGCAGACGGGCAGACGGGCAGGCAGGCAGACGGGCAGGCGGGCAGATGGGCAGGCAGGCAGATGGGCAGACGGGCAGACGGGCAGGCAGGCAGACGGGCAGGCAGGCAGACGGGCAGGCAGGCAGATGGGCAGGCAGGCAGATGGGCAGGCAGGCAGATGGGCAGGCAGGCAGATGGGCAGGCAGGCAGATGGGCAGGCAGGCAGATGGGCAGGCAGATGGGCAGGCAGGCAGATGGGCAGGCAGGCAGATGGGCAGGCAGATGGGCAGGCAGGGAGATGGGCAGGCAGGGAGATGGGCAGGCAGGCAGATGGGCAGGCAGGCAGATGGGCAGGCAGGCAGATGGGCAGGCAGGCAGATGGGCAGGCAGGCAGATGGGCAGGCAGGCAGATGGGCAGGCAGGCAGATGGGCAGGCAGGCAGATGGGCAGGCAGGCAGATGGGCAGGCAGGCAGATGGGCAGACGGGCAGACGGGCAGGCAGGGAGGTTTAAAGTGTCTTGAGTGCCCTTTATGATGCTAGTACCTCTCTTCTTCTCTTTATGAAGCTGGTACCTCTCTTCTTCTCTTTATGAAGCTGGTACCTCTCTTCTTCTCTTTATGAAGCTGGTACCTCTCTTCTTCTCTTTATGAAGCTGGTACCTCTCTTCTTCTCTTTATGAAGCTGGTACCTCTCTTCTTCTCTATATGAAGCTGGTACCTCTCTTCTTCTCTTTATGAAGCTGGTACCTCTCTTCTTCTCTTTATGAAGCTGGTACCTCTCTTCTTCTCTTTATGAAGCTGGTACCTCTCTTCTTCTCTTTATGAAGCTGGTACCTCTCTTCTTCTCTTTATGAAGCTGGTACCTCTCTTCTTCTCTTTATGAAGCTGGTACCTCTCTTCTTCTCTTTATGAAGCTGGTACCTCTCTTCTTCTCTTTATGAAGCTGGTACCTCTCTTCTTCTCTTTATGAAGCTGGTACCTCTCTTCTTCTCTTTATGAAGCTGGTACCTCTCTTCTTCTCTTTATGAAGCTGGTACCTCTCTTCTTCTCTTTATGAAGCTGGTACCTCTCTTCTTCTCTTTATGAAGCTGGTACCTCTCTTCTTCTCTATATATCTTGTTATTTGTTTCCCTGCACCCAAGGGAATTGTGCTTCAGTAGTTTATCGTATGGCTGGCTGGCAATAAAGCTCTATACCACCCCCCCCCCCCCCCCCCCCCACACACACACACACACACACACACACTCTCTCTCTCATAGCCATTTCTAGGTTAGACCTCAGGTCGAGGCTTTGTTGGGCCTAATGCGATTCTGCTGCTGGGTGGTTAGTGTTCCTTCCCAATCCTCTGCACTGGTCTGTTGTTCTATTGTCCAAATACAATAAACTTTGGAGGTGAAGTTGAATTTGTGTTTCACGGGAGTTTGAAATATGTTTGGTTCTATTTATATGTTTGGGTTTAAGTCATGATATCAGAGTTTTTCTTTCTAATTGATTTTTTTTTTTAAATATTTATATATTTGAATGTAAGAAAGATGTAGTCCCAGGTGGTATTTTAGATGCATGTCTACAGATACTGAAGACCTACTAGTCACAATATGCGTTTTGAATAGATGGCTATTTAGTGATCATTTGACATCATTCACCCCAAATGTAACCCTCTTACTAAAAAAAATAAAAAATATAAAAATACATTAAAATCCCATAAAATCTGATAGCCAACGTTCAAATGTTATTTTAGAATGTAATATAATTTCACATGCACAGTGACAAAACTGTAGTGTAAATTGTAATGATTATTAAATAATAGCCCGTTCTTCAAACGTATTCAATGGATTGAGATATTCTGTTAATATTAGGAGGTGTAACACATATGAAAGGCTAACTACAATCACTGAAGAGGAACGACACGCACATCTCTGCCCCGCTTACAAACCCGTTTTACACCTACCGAGTAGCCTAGGCTTGCTAGGTTACCAGGGCCCAAGGTCAGAGATATGTCCGTGACATGTGTTCAAGTGTAGTTTTAAAATGCATAATGGGGCCCGCTATTGTACAGTCACTTGCTCATAATCAGATTTAAAGCAGCGACATGGATTTAAGATAAATGCAACTGTCTACTGTTTTAGGGTATGGAGTGGGTACTGTATTAGGGTATGGAGTGGGTACTGTATTAGGGTATGGAGTGGGTACTGTATTAGGGTATGGAGTGGGGTACTGTATTAGGGTATGGAGTGGGTACTGTATTAGGGTATGGAGTGGGTACGTTGCTTTTTTTAATGCGTAATGCTACGTGCCATATGCCAAATCAGCACAGACAGCTAGCCTATACAGGCCCCCACAGAATGATATAATCAACACATTTTCACTGTAGTAACTAACTATGAGAGCCTATAGCTTGCATTTCGTCTGTTTTATCATGGAATTTAGCATAAATCACCGAAGCATTGAACCAACACGCAGTTAAATCCACATATCAGTTGAGCCAACATGAGTATACTTCTAATCATAGTTATATATATATATATTTAAATTTAATCGACTTCCATAGGAAATCACTAGGCCTAAAACAGGTGTAAAATGATGGGGTGATTGCAGAACGAAGACCAAGAGAAGCGCAGACTATATTATAGACGTCGTATTGCTCAGTAACTGCTATCACAAATGTTATTTTTAACCGAGTCAAGTAACTTTTTAAAACACGGAACATTGCAATATAGTCCTAAGGAGGTCTTAAATAGTAGGATGAATTCAGCGTGAGGACCAAGATACATGCATACTATATCTGCCGTCATATTAGTGAAATACTCCTGGAGATGTATTTCTACATATGACGTTGTTTTATTAATAATATTTAAGAAAGGGACAGGACAAATACAATTAGGATAGATAATTCGGAGACCACGGTACAATCGTTTTTTTTCTTTTTTTACTTCAGTAAAGAAAAGTTACACAAAAAAAAAAGTGGCAAGTCTTTCAACAATAAATAATAAATAATTTTGTTTAACAGGAACAAACAAAGAAAGAAAAAAACGGTCATTATAACTTATAACTATACACATCTTTGGGAAAGAAAAAAAAACATATTCTTGAATGGACACAAACTCACACATAAAAGTCCCACGTAGCTTGTGGCAAAATAGAGGTATACCTTGTTGCAATGCTTAAGTAGGCCTACTTGGGCTTTATCAAGGAGCTAATAACAAAATAATTGAATAGGAATATTTGCAATCCCCTCCAAACGGCATCATATCAGGAGGAGAATCTCAGGTCAAGTTATTTTATAGAAACAGAATAGCCAGTCATTTGTTTGTATATTCAAACGTTATGCACAACAATGCGCAAATGTAGAACCAGATTTCATCTTCAATAATGAAGTTCATATTTTTCCTAGAGGTCCATGGGTCCAGGAGTGTATGTATGTATGATGTTGTATTATTATTTATTTATTTATTTTGTCAAACTGTTACCAGGAGTTTCCAACGGGCAGCACCAGTCATGGTTGACGTAGTGAGATCTACACATCTCGCTACGCATGAGTCGCAGACACTTTATGGTGCAGGCAGATGCGCTCTCCACCGCTCTCCACCGCTCCTGGAAACACGCACTTCTTCTAGGGCTCTATTCAAACCGTATAGCTGAGGTTCAGCGTTGCAGCGGCAATGTTCCCCGCGTTAGCGGAGACTGCATTCATGGTAATCGCTGCATATGTCAGCTAAATAGGAAATTAGCTTGAAATGTCTATCGCGCAATATGTAACGCTTCAGCAACACAGATTGAATAGAGCCCATCGACTGCTCCATTGTCCTCTCATGTCCTCTTCTCCAGGGTTGTTTTTGCGGCGGGGTGGACAGACGGACGTATGACGGACATATGGACAGATCTAGATAGGTTAATAATCCATGATTGTCTTCACAGTGTAAAACTACAACCAGTAGTTGTTAAAGAGGCTTCGTGCAGTTGCATGAGGAGGATTCTCTTTAATCTCTCAGTTCGAATGAAATCAACAAGAGAGTGACATTTTTGTTTTTTTTCAACCCCGAGTCATTTTTGTTTCTTCTCTCTCTCTCAGT
>NC_138314.1:47622500-47630000 GCF_965601325.2 Salmo salar
TTGCAACGCTTGTTTTGGAACCAGACCCGGATGACTCGGGGACTGAGACCCGTCATCTCGACAAGCTGCTCCTTCATTAGAGCGTCTGGTCGGGGATTGGCGTTGTAGCAGGTCCGCAACGTGTGGAGCTGTTTTTCGTTAAGAACAGTCCGAACGCGTGTGGTCTTCTCCGGTTGTTTGTGGACGTGCGGTCGGAGCACGGGTTGTCTGGCTGATATTGGTTCTGCTGTTGAGAAAGAGAAGAGGAAATACAAAATCAAATATTATTTATCGACACTTTTAACATCATGGGTATATAAAGACACTGTGTTGGATACTAAAATTGAGATTACAAAAAACGTACACTCTGAAAAGTATACCAGTATAGTAACTCACGGTAGCCTACAATACAGCACCTAGTATGGGAGTATCCATTCAGCGTGATGTTATCCGGGTCTCATTGGTAATGTGTTATTACATCAGCTATCAACCAACCCTATCCTTGACCTATCATTATCACTGCTGTTCGCATTTCAGTTGTCCAAACTTCTATTAGGCCTACATTTTTTTCCCATTGAAGTCACTGAGCGTTTGGGACAGTAACATGAAAGGTTGCTGGATCGAATCCACGAGCTGACAAGGTAAAATAAAATACAAAAAATAATCTGTCGTTCTACCCCGTGAGCAAGGAACACGCTGTTCCACCGGGAGCGGAAAACGTGGATGTCGATTTTAGACAGCCCCCCCCCCCCCCCCCCCCCCCCCCCGCATCTCTCTGATTCAGAGGGGTTGGGTTAAACGCGGAAGACACATTTCGGTTGTATACATTCAGTTATACAACTGATTAGGTATCCCCCCCCCCCTTTCCCATTTGATAGATAGTGTCTAAAATGTCATTTAAATCAACAACAAGAGAAAGAGCATTGTCATGTATCATAGTTTATAGAGATAGCCTACCACTGGGATTTTGAATGAACACCTAACGTCGTTACCTTATTACGCATGGATGGGCTATACTTAGATATTAGCCTATATATCATTTATTTTTTATTTTTTTACTTTTAGTGAAAGTGCATTCATGTCACTTTTAGCATATATGTCTTAATTTGCTTGTATTGGAAAAGGGGGTCAATATTTTGCTGCGTTAAACGTGGACCATGACGCAGGCAATGGGAAAGAGTGAACTGTCAAATACGTTGTTTAAAAAAAAAAAAATAATGTATTTATAGATACATAAAAGTCGAAAAGGATTCTCACTAGATTGGTACAATACCTTTTAATTTAATAATTCAATTAAGAACGAAGTCTCGTCAAAATATTGCTGTGGCCATCTGCCCGAGCTTCGGTTATCTAGTCTGTTTTCCAATCCGGCCATAACGTCAGCACTAACTGTGACTATCGGTTACACATAGGCCTAACATGTATGCAGTCTGAGGAAATAGTACATTCGACAATATAAAGTGCATGGCCAACTAACTGGGCTTGTCTAATTCACCCTAAAGAGCCACATAATACAATCACATCATATATTGTGACACGTTTACATTTAATCTAGGCTGTAGGCCCCTTAAACTTCAGTACAAACACGATATATCATTTTCATCTTTATATATGTAGACTGGCGATACTTCCGAAACATCTAACCAAGTCAAACAAACAAACAAACAAACACCATTTATATCTGAATTCCCTAGGAGGGCCTCATAATTCAACTGGAACTATGTAAAGAAAGCCGTTGTTCACATATTCTCCCTCTTGTGAGGTACCTTGACAAAGAGCACTAGCAAATGCGAATGATTTCATAAGTGACATGCACCACACTATTGACCTAATAATAATCAAATATATACAATACAATACAAATATATACAATGTATACAATCACAAATTAGGATTTTTTTATTTTTTATTAATTAAAGGTTTAATTAATACATTTTTTTTTTTTAATCCTCATTTGTGATTCACAATAACTTCGCGCCGCTTATTGTATCAAGTAATGTAGGCTATATATATTCATGACATATATACAACTATATTAGCCAATAGTAACGTAGGCTATATATATATATATATTCATGATTTATAAACAACTATATTAGCCAATAGTAATATAGGCTATATACATATTCATGACATATAAACAACTATATTAGCCAATAGTAATATAGGCTATATACATATTGATGACATATAAACAACTATATTAGCCAATAGTAATATAGGCTATATATATATATATATATATATATATATATATATATATATATATATATATTCATGACATATAAACAACTATATTAGCCAATAGAAATGTAGGCTATATATATATTCATGACATATAAACAACTATATTAGCCAATAATAATGTAGGCTATATATATATATTCATGACATATAAACAACTATATTAGCCAATAGTAATGTAGGCTATACATATTCATGACATATAAACAACTATATTAGCCAATAGAAATATAAGCTATATTCATGACATATAAACAACTATATTAGCCAATAGTAATGTAGGCTATACATATTCATGACATATAAACAACTATATTAGCCAATAGATGCGCAGATCATATTCAGATGATTCCAGAATGTATTTAGAGTTAAACGTTTTCATTGAAACGCAGCCCCTTACTGTTGAAATAAACTCGCTACATCAAGACAAGATACTCCCATGAAACGTTTCGTGGTATCTGTTTATATATATATATATATATATATATATGTTTATATATATATATATGTTCGTATTGTGTTACGGACATTGGAAAAACGCAGACCAATTAAAAAAAACGTTTGTATCGACGATGTTACTATACATTCATCGGTGTCTTTATGTGCTCAATATAAACAGCCTGTATTCACAAAGAATGCCCGTTGTCTGAAAACAAAGTTTTCAACTAATACATCATCAACCAAATGACCAAACACCAACAACACATATACAAGCCAACTGAAAGCAACAACAACAACAACAACAACAACAACAACACACCCCTTGCCATTGATATAAATTGTTAACCTACCTGCCATTTGTAAAGGTCTGGCCGGGTGGAGGGGGCTGAGGGGGTCTCCGACGCCCATTGTTGCCCGCTCCACGACGTCATGGTCGGCCCGGCAGAACAAGCCATCCTCCCTCAGAGCGAACTCGTCCCCCGGGATGAGCTGTCGGCTGCAGGCCACACACCGAAAACACTCGATATGGTACACCTTGGAGCGAGCTCTCATCACGAAGTCATTCTTGCTGAAACCGATGTTACATTTAGCGCATTTTATCCCGTATAACCTAGAGAAGTGGTTAGGAGAGAGAGATTGGGTGACCGGTTAGAGAGTTAGGCTAATACTGTCTCTGGGCAGCAGACATAATAGGACAAGCAGAAGGGCATCTTTTATTTATTTTTTATTAAAGCAGGAATGTTAGGCCTGAATATTTAGTTATGTTTATACCACATGAGATGACTTGAAACTCGTGTAAAATAGTACATTAGTAAAAACAAAGCACAGATCTATTCTGTAGTAACAGAGAAGAATGGAACAAATATCATGAGCGTAGAGGACTAGACCTAGTATAACTCTAAATATTCCTAGAAGACTCATTGTAACATTATTATGATTATAATTATTATTTATATTACACGCGATAAAGCTACAAATCATTAAAAAAAAATAATAATAATTTAAATTCAATTGTAGACTAGTTGTAGGTCGTCCAATGTATTTGGCCAATTATATGTTATTAAAATCGGATCTATTGACTCACGTTATGGTCATCAATGCAGCAAAATAATATTGCTGTAAGGTTACATTAAATAATATGTTACTAAAAAATAAAAATAAACGTTTGTATTGAATATGCTAACGTGTTCAACATGTAGCCTCATGTTCTGTCATAACTGTATTAGTCCTGATGTGGTTTCAACAATATATTTATTTTCTTTTTATCAATACAAAACGTAGTTGTGGTTTATTGCTGTAACTTTATGATTATAATGGCAATATAATAACCAGCTCACATGCAATTATGCTAATCATCAATATTAACCCTCATGTAGTCTGAAAATATAAAATATATATTTTTAATAGTAGAATATCTAAATATTACCTACTTTAAAAATATAGTTTTTCCCGACCATTCAGATATGATAGTAAAGGTAAAATAAATGTTCACGTCCCATGTATATCCATGTTATGATAAGATAGACAGTTAATACGTGAAATGTGTCAACCAGTCAATCATAATAAACTATGTTTTTCAACCACTATGATATTCATAACATACAGCTCTTACCTGACATAGTCTCTTTTACAGTAGGTTTTCCCGTCTCGGACAAAGCAGGTACAAGACTCGTCCAGATACTGATTACACTCCGCACACTTCAAACAGGCAGCGTGCCACTCGAGGTCCGGAGAGACCCGCAGAATATACTGGTCATGGATCTGGTCCCCACAGCCGACACACAGCGAGATCAGCCGCTTTTCTGGAGAACCAAGTCAGGAGAAAAATATTAGAATATATATATATATATTAGGAGGATTCTAAGGATTATATTGAGTATAATGACTGTCCCATAGTGATGTCGTCAGGAGAGGGTTCTACATTTGCCGTTGAGAACAAACATCTATTCAACAAGGGGAAAAATACTATAATCGACAAAATGTCAACAACAACAACCATATTATTAATAATAATAATAATATAATAATAATATGAATTACTTATTTGTTTTAATGTATTATATATAATATACATTGGTTATGAACGATAATACCATTATTTATGAACATTCTATAGACTAGTTTTAAATGCGCACTGCTAGTCAATGATCTAAAGTAACTTTACAGGCATTGAAACGGCGTATCCTTGAGATCGGAATTGTAAAGACAATTCGGGGTGTGAAACGTTTTCATTAAATGGAACCTGCTACGACAATAAACTTTGTACAAACACGGTGAGAAACTGCAAAGAAAACAAATCCGACTTACAAATTAGTCTAATTTAGCCTCAGTTTTGCATCACTTACTATATAATAGAATAGAATAGACACTTGATTTGAATGGTATCCCGAGCCAGAACCAGCTCCACTTACTTTTCGGTGGATCCCCCATATCGCCCATGTCCAAGAAGTAAGGCGGCGTAAGGTCCACTTTAAAAACGTGGTGCAACAGTTTTGAAGCTGGTTGTTTTTCCTCCGGACTGCGGGTATAGAGCAGTCGCCTGTGTACCGACCGGTGCTGGCTGATTATTAACCGGGTGTTGCAGCCGGACTTGTTCAGCCGCAGAGTAGCTGTGTTAGTCGGTGGAGAAGGGCGGCGGGAGGGGGGGGGGGGGGTGGGTGTGAGAGTCTGTTCTCCGGTGCCTTGGTCCTTGTGCTGCGATGGTGCACGCTAGTCTCTATCTCCCACTCAAACTCCCTTGCGCCAACTCTACTCTATCGCCATCGGGCTGACGTAGGACACCGAAACGTCATCTTTATTGGGATGCTGATTGGTTATGAAGAAAGGAGCAGCTGTTGCTGTTCGCCCAGTCCAAGTACATGTCTACCCGGCTTCTATTCTGTATCAGATATACCTCAATACAACTACCGTCCTACCCGGCTTCTATTCTGTATCAGTCCAACTACCCGTCCTACCCGGCTTCTATTCTGTATCAGTCCAACTACCCGTCCTACCCGGCTTCTATTCTGTATCAGTCCAACTACCCGTCCTACCCGGTTCCTATTCTGGATCAGTCCAACTACCCGTCCTACCCGGCTCCTATTCTGTATCAGTCCAACTACCCGTCCTACCTGGTTCCTATTCTGGATCAGTCCAACTACCCCCTCTCGGGTGCTATTCTGGATCAGTCCATATATCTTTTTTTCTACATTGTCATTGATATTAAATTATGAATTTGCATTTTCGAGTCCACAAAACACAGTTCAACAAAGCCATAGGTTACGAGTCTCCAGCATATTTTTTCGACGGTAGACTACAGCCTACATGTTTGGGCATGCCATTTTATATAGGCCTGTTACGATTTACGTTATTTCTTTTGGACAGGGAATCAACGTAGCATGCAAGGATGTATAATATACCTTATCTGGGTGATCACCCGGGGCGGCAGGTATTCTACTGGTTAGAGAGTTGGACCAGTAACCGACAGGTTTCTGGATCGAATCCCCGAGCTGTCAAGGTAAAAATCTATCGTTCTACACCTGAATGAGGCAATTAATTAACGCCGTCATTTTAAATAAGAATTTGTTCTTAACTGACTTAAATAAAGGTTATTTAAAAAAACATATTATTATAATAAAAAAACGTTGTTGTCCATCACATTATTTATTACCTTGCATTTTGTGGTCATCTACTATACCTACAAAGCTATATCTTTACATTTAATTGTACATTTTGTTTGTTAAAAAAGGAACCCGAATTACTCACCAATATTGATATCACCACAAACAAAAAGTAAGCATGGTTTTATACAGTTTTGTCTTGGGAAAATATTGCTAGTGTTCTCTATGTATTTTACAGACACGGTCATAAATGTGATTAAAATCAATATTACAGTGTTTTCGTCAGTCTGCAGGGTTGTTAACCCAACCGTCATTAGCATATATAATTACACATAATGACAGCCCTTAAACCCGACGCGACACGGGCTGGAATACAAACTCACATTGTAAGGCATCAGATAATAACTGAGTAGAGAAAGAAACACCATGGGACGGGAGAGCATAATGAGTTCTCTCAGTAGGTACAGGCTACGCCTGGACAAGCATTTTCAATAGGATGGTTTTGTGTTTTTTTTTCTTTTCTTCTTCTTTCTTTTTTGTATTATAATTTGTTGACCAATCAGTTTAGTTAATAATATCCGATTTATTGGCCAACAATAAAAAAAAAAAAAAAAAAGGTTGAAATAAGTCTATTCAACATTCCTCAATACAAAATCTACGCCTACAGATAGGAACGTGACGATCATATTTCTATTTCTGTATATGGACTAGACTACAACATCTCGGATTCTGATTAAACAACCTTTGGTCGATGTCTGAATAGCTCACCAGGCCAGCAGTGAAAGAGTTTAGGAACCAACGGGGCATAGTAGACCAAAACACGCCCTCTTGTGTTAGCAGGATGGCCCTATTTAGCAACCCTTTAACCTTGCACACAAAGACACATACAGGCCATAATGTAGACTGCTGGTGACCTCTATATCCTTATACTGAGTAGGCTTTCATTCACAGGCAGGTGTAATTTTAGTATCACAAGGCCATAAGGACTAATAGACATGGTAGACAGTGCAATATAATTGCATTACTTTCCCTCTGAAAAGCTTTTTTTCCCTTTTTCTTCTGGAGAGAATATTAAAACCCTGGATGCAGTCTGGAGAAAATATTTTTGGAGTGTCAGGTAGAAGGGGAGGTAAGGAGAGAGAAGTGATGGAGGGAGGGAGAGAAAGAGCGAGAGAGAGAGGGAGAGAGAGAGAGAGAGAGAGAGAGAGAGAGAGAGAATTGATGGAGAGAGAGAGAG
>NC_138314.1:47632500-47667500 GCF_965601325.2 Salmo salar
CCAGCTGGTGTCCCAGGTCTAAATCAGTCCCTGATTAGAGAGGAATCACCCAGCTGGTGTCCCAGGTCTAAATCAGTCCCTGATTAGAGGGGGACAATGAAAAAAACGCAATGGAACTGGCTTGGACATCCAAAGTTGAGTTTGAGGGTTGTAGAGAATGAACTGCAGGAGCGAATCACTGCTTTGATGTTTTGCAGAGAACAACAGGGTGTTGTCCAGGATCATGCCACGGTTCTTGACACTTTGTGAATGGGACACCGTGGAGTTTTCAATCGGGATGGAGAGGTCTTGGAGTGGGTAAGCCTTCTCCGGGAGGCCTGCACGCTCCTCCAAGCTGAGATGTCTGCAAGGCACGCAGAGATGCTTGTCGCCACCTGGGCGTCAGAAAGGAGGAAGGAGAAGAGTAGTTGAGTGACCATGTGAGGATATGACAGAGTCGAGTGACTTTGTGTGTATAGAGAGAAGAGGAGAGGGTCTAGAACCGAGCCCTGGGGGACACCAGATCCTCTCCACATCACAATGGTAGGATCAGCCTGCCAGGTAGGATGCATTCCAAGAGTGTGCCAAGCCTGAGACTCCTAGACCTGAGAGGGTGGAGAGGATGATCTGATAAGGTCCCAGTGCCAGTCAGAGAGAGATAACGAGAGAGTTGATCAGAGACAATAAAAAAGCTCAAGTGTTTTGGAAAGAAATGAAAAAAAGGAATACCGGTCTGTATTTTCTTTTTCATCAGAGTGGGTCGAGTGTTGGATACTTGAGGAGGGGGAGCGACTCAGGCCATCTTGAAGACAGAGGGGATGCAGCCAGTGGTCAGGGATGAGTTGATGAGGGACTTGAGGAGCGGAGGTCGGGCGGCCGGACATCCCTAGTCACAGGATTTCATCTGGAGAGAGAGAAAGAGGAGAAAGAGGTCGAGGCGTAGGGTAACTCTGTGAGAGTGGGACCAGCTGAGTGAATGAGGAGCTTGATGTCATCAACACTGCTGATTCTCTAATAGATTATGAGGGCTATTTTGGGTCGGCACGTTATATTCTGTGTTCTATTCTGTGTTCTATTCTGTGTGATATGTTCTATTCTGTGTTCTATTCTGTGTTCTACTCTGGCTTCTATTCTGTGTTATATGTTCTATTCTGTGTTCTATTCTGTGTTCTATTCTGTGTTCTATTCTGTGTTCTATGTTCTATTCTGTGTTCTATTCTGTTATATGTTCTATTCTGTTCTATTCTGTGTTCTATTCTGTGTTCTATTCTGTGTTCTATTCTGTTCTATTCTGTGTTCTATTCTGTTCTATTCTGTGTTCTATTCTGTGTTCTATTCTGTTCTATTCTGTGTTCTATTCTGTTCTATTCTGTGTTCTATTCTGTGTTCTATTCTGTTCTATTCTGTGTTCTATTCTGTGTTCTATTCTGTGTTATATTCTGTGTTCTATTCTGTGTTCTATTCTGCGTTCTATTCTGTGTTATATGTTCTATTCTGTGTTCTACTCTGGCTTCTATTCTGTGTTATATTCTGTGTTATTTTCTATTCTCTGTTATATGTTCTATTCTGTTCTATTCTGTGTTCTATTCTGTGTTCTATTCTGTTCTTTTGGGGAGGCAGGTAGCCTGGTGGTTAGAGCGTTGGACTAGTAAGCAAAAGGTTACTGTGTCAAATCCCCGAGTTGACGAGGTAAAAATCTGTTGTTCTCCCCCTGAACAAGACAGGTTAACCCACTGTTCCTAGGCTGCCATTGAAAATAAGAATTTGTTCTTAACTGACTTGCCTAGTTAAATAAAAGATTATGATGGCTGTTAGCTACTGTTTAGATACTATAACATTGGTGACAATCTAATAGATTATTATGCCTTTTAGATACTATAATAGTAACAATAACAACACAAATAATATTTGGAATAATTTCTTTATTATTCAGGGAATAATTCGATTCAATTTAAACCAAACACATATACATATACATATATATACAGTTCCAGTCAAACCTTTGGACACACCTACTCATTCCAGGTTTTTTATTTATTTATACTATTTTCTACATTGTAGAATAATAGTGAAGACATCAAAGCTATGAAATAACACATATGGAATCAATGTAGTAACCAAAAAAGATTCTTCAAAGTAGCCACCCTTTGCCTTGTTGACAACTTTGCACACTCTTGGCATTCTCTCAACCAGCTTCATGAGGTAGTCACCTGGAATGCATTTCAATTAACAGGTGTGCCTTGTTAAAAGTTAATTTGTGGAATTCCTTTCTTTCTTAATACGTTTGAGCCAATCAGTTGTGTTGTGACAAGGTAGGTTTGGTATACAGAAGATAGCCCTATTTGGTAAAAGACCAAGTCCATATTAAGCTCAAACAAGCAAAGAGAAACTACAGTCAATCATTACTTTAAGTGCTCAGCAGATGTGGGAACTCCTTCAAGACTGTTGGAAAAGCATTCCAGGTGAAGCTGGTTGAGAGAATGCCAAGAGTGTGCAAAGCTGTTCTCTATGTAAAGGGTGGCTGCTTTGAAGAATATAAAATATATTTTGATTTGTTTAACACTTTTTTGGTTACTACATGATTCCATATGTGTTCTTTCACTTCGTTCACTGGTACTATGTATTTATATATCAATTTTGTCACTTAACTGGTTTCAGTGTGTGTGTATGTATTAGTGTGTGTGTGTGTGTGTGTGTGTGTGTGTGTGTGTGTGTGTGTGTGTGTGTGTGTGTGTGTGTGTGTGTGTGTATTAGTGTGTGTTTGTGTGTGTATTAGTGTGTGTCAGTTCATGACACCTGGCCCATTACATTCATAACAGCTAGAGATTGAGAGAGTGTTACTTCCCAGAAAAAGTTTATGAATCATTTATTCCTATTGTCCCCTGTACCTTCACAGCACTATGTGACCACTGTCTCTCCCCTGCCCCAACTCCCCTGTACCTTCACAGCACTATGTGACCGCCGTACCTCCCCTGCCCCAACTCCCCTGTACCTTCACAGCACTATGTGACCGCCGTACCTCCCCTGCCCCAACTCCCCTGTACCTTCACAGCACTATGTGATCATGTGACCACCGTACCTCATATGATCCGTCCCCACCTGTACTGTAAACATATAGTAGACCTTTTTCTGTCTGTGACACAGCGTCTAAGAACAGAGACCAGCCGAAACCAGAAGAAATGGGACGATGTCTGAAGTATCTCTTATGACCCTATTTCTTGTTCCTAACAAATAATTGACGCCATATTTAATTCATTGTGTTGTGTTTATATATAACGTTTTAAAAGTGCCAAACAAGATGCCCTATTGAAAAGCCAGACTTCTTTAATACCAATCTTCTTTAATACCCGTTGACCCGGTGGCCCGTTGGCCCGTTTCCCCGTTGGCCCGTTTCCCCGTTGGTCCGTTTCCCCGTTGGCCCATTGGCCCGTTGACCCGTTGGCCGTTTCCCCGTTGGCCCGTTGGACCGTTTCCCCGTTTCCCCGTTGGCCCGTTGGCCCGTTGGCCCGTTGGCCCGTTTCCCCGTTGGCCCGTTGGCCCGTTGGCCCGTTTCCCCGTTTCCCCGTTGGCCCGTTGGCCCGTTGGCCTGTTTCCCCGTTGGCCCGTTTCCCCGTTGGCCCGTTGGCCCTTTTGGCCCGTTGGCCCGTTTCCCCGTTGACCCGTTGGGTCATGTCAAGCTAAACCAGAAGGGAAGTAATACAGTAGCTATTGTATCTTGATAGATTGCTGGGGATTTGGAGGCTGATATAAAATGTATGTACACAGACCTGTCAAATATCGCCTTGAAATGTTAAAGACGTCTTTCCGCTCCAATACCTTGATAGTATTTCATAAATTCAGCAGATGGGGCAGGGGAGGTACGGCGGTCACATAGTGCTGTGAAGGTACAGGGGAGTTGGGGCAGGGGAGGTACGGCGGTCACATAGTGCTGTGAAGGTACAGGGGACAATAAGAATAAATTATTCATACACTTTTACAGCACACAGACATCACACTGTAAACATTCATATTATCTACAGCATCATACCATCTGTCTATATATGGTGATGTTGCGCATTCTGTTGTGAAAAAAATACATAAATTACTCATCTGCAACAAAGTAAGTATCTGTGTTGAAATAGTCCTCTCCTGTCAAACAGCAGAAAATCCTTTACATTAGTCTGTGTCCAGAAACCTGACATTAGTGAGAATCTCCATCATTGATCGTGTTTCACGGCTTGATGCTTGGCTGATCTCACAAAGGCCATTGAGAGAAATAGAATGAAGGTCACACTTCATTTTCAAAGACAGGCTTCAACAATCGCTAAATCAACACACACACACACACGCACGCACGCACACGCGCCACACACACACACACACACACACACACACACGGGAACACGTACATACTGTATGTACATAACACACGACAGACAGACAGACAGACAGACAGACAGACAGACAGACAGACAGACAGACAGACAGACAGACAGACAGACAGACACACAGACATACAGACACTCTCCACAATGTATATTATCAGATAGCAAGATTTAGAGAGTACTGTCTAAGAAGACATCCCACTGGGCTGAATGAATACTGTATGAACTGACCATAGGACTCATGTCAATGTCTTTAGAAGATGTGTATGTTGAGTGTGTGATATTGTGCTTTATGGAGTGGGATTTGGATAGGACTGTGTGTGTGTGTGCGTGTTGTGTGTGTGTGTGTGTGTGTGTGTGTGTGTGTGTGTGTGTGTGTGTGTGTGTGTGTGTGTGCAAGAACGGATTAATGCAGCGGCTTACAGGGGCTTTATGTTTTACAAAAAAGATATAATAAAGGACATGTACACTGTATATGTAGTATATAGTTCATCTATAGTATCAATTAGATATGTAGTGCATATTATATATATATTGTATATATTAGATATGTAGTATATCGTATATGTAGTATATATTAGATATGTAGTATATATATATATATATATATATATATATATATATATATATATATATATATATATTAGATATGTAGTATATATTATATATAGTATATATTAGATATGTAGTATATAGTATATATTAGATATGTAGTATATAGTATATATATAGTATATATTAGATATGTAGTATATAGTATATATAGTATATATTAGATATGTAGTATATAGTATATATATAGTATATATTAGATATGTAGTATATAGTATATATAGTATATATTAGATATGTAGTATATAAGATATATATAGTATATATTAGATATGTAGTATATAGTTCATCTATAGTATCAATTAGATATGTAGTATATATTATATATATATAGTATATATTAGATATGTAGTATATAGTATATATATAGTATATATTAGATATGTAGTATATAGTATATATAGTATATATTAGATATGTAGTATATATTATATATATATAGTATATATTAGATATGTAGTATATAAGATATATATATTATATATTAGATATGTAGTATATAGTATATATAGTATATATTAGATATGTAGTATATATTATATATATATAGTATATATTAGATATGTAGTATATAAGATATATATAGTATATATACTACTACCTGCTACTACCTGCTGCCTGCTTCTGCCTGCTGCCTGCTACTGCCTGCTGCCTGCTACTGTCTGCTGCCTACTGCCTGCTACTGCCTGCTGCTGCCTGCTGCCTGCTACTGCCTGCTGCCTGCTACTGCCTGCGACTGCCTGCTACTGCCTGCTGCCTGCTACTGCCTGCTGCCTGCTATCTGCTACTGCCTGCTACTGCCTGCTGCCTGCTACTGCCTGCTACTGCCTGGTGCCTGCTGCTGCCTACTGCCTGCTACTGCCTGCTACTGCCTGCTGCCTGCTACTGCCTGCTACTGCCTGCTACTGCCTGCTGCCTGCTGCTGCCTACTGCCTGCTACTGCCTGCTACTGCCTGCTACTGCCTGCTGCCTGCTACTGTCATCTGCTGCCTACTGCCTACTGTCTGCTACTGCCTACTGCCTGCTGCTGCCTACTGTTTGCTACTGCCTACTGCCTGCTGCCTGCTACTGTCTCCTACTGTCTGCTGCTGCCTACTGCCTACTGCCTACTGCCTGCTGCCTACTGCCTGCTACTGCCTGCTACTGCCTGCTGCCTGCAACTGCCTGCTGCCTGCTACTGCCTACTGTCTGCTACTGCCTACTTTCTGCCTGCTGCCTACTGCCTGCTACTGTCTGCTACTGCCTGCTGCCTGCAACTGCCTGCTGCCTGCTACTGCCTGCTGCTGCCTGCTGCCTGCTACTGCCTGCTACTGCCTACTGCCTGCTGCCTGCTACTGGCTACTGTCTGCTGCTGCCTACTGCCTGCTACTGCCTGCTACTGTCTGCTGCTGCCTACTGCCTACTGCCTACTGCCTGCTGCCTTCTACTGCCTACTGCCTGCTACTGCCTACTACCTGCTGCCTGCTACTGTCTGCCACTGTCTGCTACTGTCTGCTGTTGCCTACTGCCTACTGCCTACTGCCTGCTGCCTGCTACTGCCTACTGTCTGCTACTGCCTACTGCCTGCTGCCTACTGCCTGCTACTGTCTGCTACTGCCTACTGCCTACTGCTTGCTGCCTGCTACTGCCTACTGTCTGCTACTGCCTACTTTCTACTGCCTGATACTGCCTGCTACTGCCTACTGCCTGCTGCTGCCTACTGCCTGCTACTGCCTGCTGCCTACTGCCTGCTACTGTCTGCTGCTGCCTACTGCCTACTGCCTGCTACTGCCTGCTGCCTGCTGCCTGCTACTGCCTGCTACTGCCTGCTGCCTGCTACTGCCTGCTACTGCCTGCTGCCTGCCTACTGCCTACTGCCTGCTACTGTCTGCTGCTGCCTACTGCCTACTGCCTGCTACTGCCTGCTGCCTGCTGCCTGCTACTGCCTGCTACTGCCTGCTGCCTGCTACTGCCTGCTACTGCCTGCTGCCTGCTGCTGCCTACTGCCTGCTACTGCCTGCTGCCTGCTGCCTGCTACTGCCTGCTACTGCCTGCTGCCTGCTACCTGCTACTGCCTACTGCCTGCTGCTGCCTACTGCCTGCTGCCTGCTACTGTCTGCTGCTGCCTACTGCCTGCTACTGCCTACTGCCTGCTACTGCCTGCTGCCTGCCGCCTGCTGCCTGCTGCTAATCATCAGATGGTGGGGAGGTAGGGGGCCCATGTGGGTAACTGCCTTGATTGAGTAACTGATGTATATATATATATATTTTTTTTTTGTTGCAAAATTCCATAATAAATAAATGTCACTGGTCAGATGTGTGAGTTAGGGGCTGGGCCCCAGGCTGTAAGGGTCCTAGAGGCAATTTTAAATAAAAAAAATATGATTACCTTGTTTTTTGGTTTATTATAATTTTTCTCCAACCGTAGGAGCCCACTCTCAATGGTTTTTCTAGGGGGTTTAGGGTTAGAATTAGGGTTAGAATTATAATTACGATAAGGGTTAGGAGCTAGGGTTAGGTTTAGGGTTAGGATTAAGGTTAAGTTTTTGGGTTAAGGTTAGGGTTAGGGTTAGGGCACGGGTAAGAGTACGGGTTAGGTTTAGGGTAAGGACCTAGGGTTAGGAGTTAGGGGTTAGGAGTTAGGGGTTAAGAGCTAGGGTTAGGAGTTAGGGTTAGGAGTTAGGGTTGGGAGCTAGGGTTAGGAGTTAGGGGTTAGGAGTTAGGGTTTAGGAGCTAGGGGTTAGGAGTTAGGGTTGGGAGCTAGGGTTAGGAGTTAGGGGTTAGGAGTTAGGGTTTAGGAGCTAGGGGTTAGGAGTTAGGGTTGGGAGCTAGGGTTAGGAGTTAGGGGTTAGGAGTTAGGGGTTAGGAGTTAGGGTTGGGAGCTAGGGGTTAGGAGTTAGGGTTGGGAGCTAGGGTTGGGAGCTAGGGGTTAGGAGTTAGGGTTGGGAGTTAGGGTTAGGAGTTAGGGTTAGGAGCTAGGGTTAAGAGTTAGGGTTGGGAGCTAGGGGTTAGGAGTTAGGGTTGGGAGCTAGGGTTGGGAGCTAGGGTTGGGAGCTAGGGTTGGGAACTAGGGTTAGGAGATAGGGTTAGGAGATAGGGTTAGGAACTAGGGTTAGGAACTAGGGTTAGGAGTTAGGAGTTAGGGGTTAGGAGGTAGGAGTTAGGAGTTAGGGTTGGGAGCTAGGGTTAGGAACTAGGGTTAGGAACTAGGGTTAGGAGTTAGGGGTTAGGAGTTAGGGTTAGGAGCTAGGGTTAAGAGTTAGGGTTGGGAGCTAGGGTTAGGAACTAGGGTTAGGAGATAGGGTTAGGAGCTAGGGTTAGGAACTAGGGTTAGGAACTAGGGTTAGGAGTTAGGGGTTAGGAGTTAGGGTTGGGAGCTAGGGTTGGGAGCTAGGGTTGGGAGCTAGGGTTAGGAACTAGGGTTAGGAGATAGGGTTAGGAGATAGGGTTAGGAACTAGGGTTAGGAACTAGGGTTAGGAGTTAGGAGTTAGGGGTTAGGAGTTAGGGGTTAGGAGTTAGGGTTGGGAGCTAGGGTTAGGAACTAGGGTTAGGAACTAGGGTTAGGAGTTAGGGGTTAGGGGTTAGGAGTTAGGGTTGGGAGCTAGGGTTAGGAACTAGGGTTAGGAACTAGGGTTAGGAGCTAGGGTTAGGAACTAGGGTTAGGAACTAGGGTTAGGAGCTAGGGTTAGGAGCTAAGGTTAGGAGTTAGGGTTGGGAACTAGGGTTAGGAGCTAGGGGTTAGGAGTTAGGGTTGGGAGTTAGTGTTGGGAGCTAGGGTTAGGAACTAGGGTTAGGAACTAGGGTTGGGAACTAGGGTTAGGAGTTAGGGTTGGGAGCTAGGGTTAGGAGTTAGGAGTAAGGGGTTAGGAGTTAGGGTTAGGAGCTAGGGTTAGGAGCTAGGGTTAGGAGCTAGGGTTGGGAGCTAGGGTTGGGAGCTAGGGTTAGGAGCTAGGGTTGGGAGCTAGGGTTAGGAGCAAGGGTTAGGAGCTAGGGTTAGGAGTTAGGAGTAAGGGGTTAGGAGTTAGGGTTGGGAGTTAGGGTTAGGAGCTAGGGTTAGGAGCTAGGGGTTAGGAGTTAGGGTTGGGAGCTAGGGGTTAGGAGTTAGGGTTGGGAGCTAGGGTTAGGAGTTAGGGTTAGGAGTTAGGGTTGGGAGCTAGGGGTTAGGAGTTAGGGTTGGGAGCTAGGGTTAGGAGTTAGGGGTTAGGAGCTAGGGTTGGGAGCTAGGGTTAGGAGCTAGGGTTAGGAACTAGGGTTAGGAGTTAGGGGTTAGGAGCTAGGGTTGGGAGCTAGGGTTAGGAGCTAGGGTTAGGAGTTAGGGTTAGGAGTTAGGGTTGGGAGCTAGGGTTAGGAGCTAGGGTTGGGAGCTAGGGGTTAGGAGCTAGGGTTGGGAGCTAGGGTTAGGAACTAGGGTTGGGAGCTAGGGTTAGGAACTAGGGTGAGGAGCTAGGGTTGGGAGCTAGGGTTAGGAGCTAGGGTTAGGAGCAAGGGTTAGGAGCTAGGGTTAGGAGTTAGGAGTAAGGGGTTAGGAGTTAGGGTTGGGAGTTAGGGTTAGGAGCTAGGGTTAGGAGCTAGGGGTTAGGAGTTAGGGTTGGGAGCTAGGGGTTAGGAGTTAGGGTTGGGAGCTAGGGTTAGGAGTTAGGGTTAGGAGTTAGGGTTGGGAGCTAGGGTTAGGAGCTAGGGTTGGGAGCTAGGGTTGGGAGCTAGGGTTAGGAGCTAGGGTTAGGAGTTAGGGTTGGGAGTTAGGGTTGGGAGTTAGGGTTAGGAGCTAGGGTTAGGAGCTAGGGTTAGGAGCTAGGGTTAGGAGTTAGGGTTAGGAGCTAGGGTTAGGAGCTAGGGTTAGAAGCTAGGGTTAGGAGCTAGGGTTAAGAGTTAAGGTTGGGAGCTAGGGGTTAGGAGTTAGCGTTGGGAGCTAGGGTTGGGAGCTACGGTTGGGAGCTAGGGTTAGGAACTAGGGTTAGGAGCTAGGGTTGGGAGGGTTAGGAGCTAGGGTTGGGAGCTAGGGTTAGGAGCTAGGGTGGAGCTAGGGTAGGACTAGGGTTGGGAGCTAGGGTTAGGAACTAGGGTGAGGAGCTAGGGTGGGAGCTAGGGTTAGGAGCTAGGGTTAGGAGCAAGGGTTAGGAGCTAGGGTTAGGAGTTAGGAGTAAGGGGTTAGGATTTAGGGTTGGGAGTTAGGGTTAGGAGCTAGGGTTAGGAGCTAGGGGTTAGGAGTTAGGGTTGGGAGCTAGGGGTTAGGAGTTAGGGATGGGAGCTAGGGTTAGGAGTTAGGGTTAGGAGTTAGGGTTGGGAGCTAGGGTTAGGAGCTAGGGTTGGGAGCTAGGGTTGGGAGCTAGGGTTAGGAGCTAGGGTTAGGAGTTAGGGTTGGGAGTTAGGGTTAGGAGTTAGGGTTGGGAGCTAGGGGTTAGGAGTTAGGGTTGGGAGCTAGGGTTAGGAGTTAGGGGTTAGGAGCTAGGGTTAGGAGCTAGGGTTAGGAGCTAGGGTTAGGAGTTAGGGTTAGGAGTTAGGGTTGGGAGCTAGGGTTAGGAGCTAGGGTTGGGAGCTAGGGGTTAGGAGCTAGGGTTGGGAGCTAGGGTTAGGAACTAGGGTTGGGAGCTAGGGTTAGGAACTAGGGTTAGGAGCTAGGGTTGGGAGCTAGGGTTAGGAACTAGGGTTAGGAGCTAGGGTTAGGAGCTAGGGTTAGGAGCTAAGGTTAGGAGTTAGGGTTGGGAACTAGGGTTAGCAGCTAGGGGTTAGGAGTTAGGGTTGGGAGTTAGGGTTAGGAACTAGGGTTAGGAACTAGGGTTGGGAGCTAGGGTTAGGAGTTAGGGTTGGAGCTAGGGTTAGGAGCTAGGGGTTAGGAGCTAGGGTTAGGAGTTAGGAGTAAGGGGTTAGGAGTTAGGGTTAGGAGCTAGAGTTAGGAGCTAGGGTTGGGAGCTAGGGTTGGGAGCTAGGGTTGGGAGCTAGGGTTAGGAGCTAGGGTTGGGAGCTAGGGTTAGGAGTTAGGAGTAAGGGGTTAGGAGTTAGGGTTGGGAGTTAGGGTTAGGAGGTAGGGTTAGGAGCTAGGGGTTAGGAGTTAGGGTTAGGAGCTAGGGTTGGGAGCTAGGGTTAGGAGCTAGGGTTGGGAGCTAGGGTTAGGAGTTAGGAGTAAGGGGTTAGGAGCAAGGGTTAGGAGCTAGGGTTAGGAGTTAGGAGTAAGGGGTTAGGATTTAGGGTTGGGAGTTAGGGTTAGGAGATAGGGTTAGGAGCTAGGGGTTAGGAGTTAGGGTTGGGAGCTAGGGGTTAGGAGTTAGGGATGGGAGCTAGGGTTAGGAGTTAGGGTTAGGAGTAAGGGGTTAGGAGCTAGGGTTAGGAGCTAGGGTTGGGAGCTAGGGGTTAGGAGCTAGGGTTGGGTTAGGGTTAGGGTTAGGGTTAGGGTTAGGGTTAGGGTTAGGGTTGGGAGCTAGGGGTTAGGAGTTAGGGTTGGGAGCTAGGGTTAGGAGTTAGGGGTTAGGAGCTAGGGTTGGGAGCTAGGGTTAGGAGCTAGGGTTAGGAGTTAGGGTTAGGAGTTAGGGTTGGGAGCTAGGGTTAGGAGCTAGGGTTGGGAGCTAGGGGTTAGGAGCTAGGGTTGGGAGCTAGGGTTAGGAACTAGGGTTGGGAGCTAGGGTTAGGAACTAGGGTGAGGAGCTAGGGTTGGGAGCTAGGGTTAGGAGCTAGGGTTAGGAGTTAGGGTTAGGAGTTAGGGTTGGGAGCTAGGGTTAGGAGCTAGGGTTGGGAGCTAGGGGTTAGGAGCTAGGGTTGGGAGCTAGGGTTAGGAACTAGGGTTGGGAGCTAGGGGTTAGGAGTTAGGGTTGGGAGCTAGGGTTAGGAGTTAGGGTTAGGAGTTAGGGTTGGGAGCTAGGGGTTAGGAGTTAGGGTTGGGAGCTAGGGTTAGGAGTTAGGGGTTAGGAGCTAGGGTTGGGAGCTAGGGTTAGGAGCTAGGGTTAGGAGTTAGGGTTAGGAGTTAGGGTTGGGAGCTAGGGTTAGGAGCTAGGGTTGGGAGCTAGGGGTTAGGAGCTAGGGTTGGGAGCTAGGGTTAGGAACTAGGGTTGGGAGCTAGGGTTAGGAACTAGGGTGAGGAGCTAGGGTTGGGAGCTAGGGTTAGGAGCTAGGGTTAGGAGTTAGGGTTAGGAGTTAGGGTTGGGAGCTAGGGTTAGGAGCTAGGGTTGGGAGCTAGGGTTAGGAGCTAGGGTTAGGAGTTAGGAGTAAGGGGTTAGGAGTTAGGGTTGGGAGTTAGGGTTGGGAGTTAGGGTTGGGAGTTAGGGTTAGGAGCTAGGGTTAGGAGCTAGGGTTAGGAGCTAGGGTTAGGAGTTAGGGTTAGGAGCTAGGGTTAGGAGCTAGGGTTAGAAGCTAGGGTTAGGAGCTAGGGTTAAGAGTTAGGGTTGGGAGCTAGGGGTTAGGAGTTAGCGTTGGGAGCTAGGGTTGGGAGCTACGGTTGGGAGCTAGGGTTAGGAACTAGGGTTAGGAGCTAGGGTTAGGAGCTAGGGTTAGGAACTAGGGTTAGGAACTAGGGTTAGGAGCTAGGGTTAGGAGCTAAGGTTAGGAGTTAGGGTTGGGAACTAGGGTTAGGAGCTAGGGTTGGGAGCTAGGGTTAGGAACTAGGGTTAGGAACTAGGGTTAGGAGCTAGGGTTAGGAGCTAGGGTTGGGAGCTAGGGTTGGGAGCTAGGGTTGGGAGCTAGGGTTAGGAGCTAGGGTTGGGAGCTAGGGTTAGGAGTTAGGAGTAAGGGGTTAGGAGTTAGGGTTGGGAGTTAGGGTTAGGAGGTAGGGTTAGGAGCTAGGGGTTAGGAGTTAGGGATGGGAGCTAGGGTTAGGAGTTAGGGTTAGGAGTAAGGGGTTAGGAGCTAGGGTTAGGAGCTAGGGTTGGGAGCTAGGGGTTAGGAGCTAGGGTTGGGTTAGGGTTAGGGTTAGGGTTAGGGTTAGGGTTAGGGTTAGGAGCTAGGGGTTAGGAGTTAGGGTTGGGAGCTAGGGGTTAGGAGTTAGGGATGGGAGCTAGGGTTAGGAGTTAGGGTTAGGAGTAAGGGGTTAGGAGCTAGGGATAGGAGTTAGGGTTAGGAGTTAGGGTTGGGAGCTAGGGTTAGGAGCTAGGGTTGGGAGCTAGGGGTTAGGAGCTAGGGTTGGGAGCTAGGGTTAGGAACTAGGGTTGGGAGCTAGGGGTTAGGAGTTAGGGTTGGGAGTTAGGGTTGGGAGCTAGGGTTAGGAACTAGGGTTAGGAACTAGGGTTGGGAGCTAGGGTTAGGAGTTAGGGTTGGGAGCTAGGGTTAGGAGTTAGGGGTTAGGAGCTAGGGTTAGGAGTTAGGAGTAAGGGGTTAGGAGTTAGGGTTAGGAGCTAGGGTTAGGAGCTAGGGTTGGGAGCTAGGGTTGGGAGCTAGGGTTGGGAGCTAGGGGTTAGGAGTTAGGGTTGGGAGCTAGGGGTTAGGAGTTAGGGTTGGGAGCTAGGGTTAGGAGTTAGGGTTAGGACTAAGGGGTTAGGAGCTAGGGTTAGGAGTTAGGCTTAGGAGTTAGGGTTGGGAGCTAGGGTTAGGAGCTAGGGTTGGGAGCTAGGGGTTAGGAGCTAGGGTTGGGAGCTAGGGTTAGGAACTAGGGTTGGGAGCTAGGGGTTAGGAGTTAGGGTTGGGAGTTAGGGTTGGGAGCTAGGGTTAGGAACTAGGGTTAGGAACTAGGGTTGGGAGCTAGGGTTAGGAGTTAGGGTTGGCAGCTAGGGTTAGGAGTTAGGGGTTACGAGCTAGGGTTAGGAGTCAGGAGTAAGGGGTTAGGAGTTAGGGTTAGGAGCTAGGGTTAGGAGCTAGGGTTGGGAGCTAGTGTTGGGAGCTAGGGTTGGGAGCTAGGGTTAGGAGCTAGGGTTGGGAGCTAGGGTTAGGAGTTAGGAGTAAGGGGTTAGGAGTTAGGGTTGGGAGTTAGGGTTAGGAGCTAGGGTTAGGAGCTAGGGGTTAGGAGCTAGGGTTAGGAGCTAGGGGTTAGGAGTTAGGGTTAGGAGCTAGGGTTGGGAGCTAGGGTTAGGAGCTAGGGTTGGGAGCTAGGGTTAGGAGTTAGGAGTAAGGGGTTAGGAGCAAGGGTTAGGAGCTAGGGTTAGGAGTTAGGAGTAAGGGGTTAGGATTTAGGGTTGGGAGTTAGGGTTAGGAGCTAGGGTTAGGAGCTAGGGGTTAGGAGTTAGGGTTGGGAGCTAGGGGTTAGGAGTTAGGGTTGGGAGCTAGGGTTAGGAGTTAGGGTTAGGAGTAAGGGGTTAGGAGCTAGGGTTAGGAGTTAGGGTTAGGAGTTAGGGTTGGGAGCTAGGGTTAGGAGCTAGGGTTTGGAGCTAGGGGTTAGGAGCTAGGGTTGGGAGCTAGGGTTAGGAACTAGGGTTGGGAGCTAGGGTTAGGAACTAGGGTGAGGAGCTAGGGTTGGGAGCTAGGGTTAGGAGCTAGTGTTAGGAGTTAGGGTTAGGAGTTAGTGTTGGGAGCTGGGGTTAGGAGCTAGGGTTGGGAGCTAGGGTTGGGAGCTAGGGTTGGGAGCTAGGGTTAGGAGCTAGGGTTAGGAGTTAGGAGTAAGGGGTTAGGAGTTAGGGTTGGGAGTTAGGGTTGGGAGCTAGGGTTAGGAGCTATTGTTAGGAGCTAGGGTTAGGAGCTAGGGTTAGGAGTTAGGGTTAGGAGCTAGGGTTAGGAGCTAGGGTTAGGAGCTAGGGTTGGGAGCTAGGGTTGGGAGTTAGGGTTAGGAGCTAGGGTTAGGAGCTAGGGTTAGGAGCTAGGGTTAGGAGCTAGGGTTGGGAGCTAGGGAAAATAGCATTCTGAATGGGTGTCCCCACTAGCTTAACTGTAAAAGACTGTTTGTGTGTGTGTTTCAGTGTGTGTTTCAGTGTGTGTGTGTGTGTGTGTGTGTGTGTGTGTGTGTCTTCAATTTCTTTGCAAATGTATTTTTTTTAAACCTTGAAAAACCTTATTTACAGAAGTATTCCGACCCTTTGCTATGAGACTCGAAATTGAGCTCAAAGGCATTCTGTTTCCATCGATCATCCTTGAGATGTTTCTACAACTTCATTGGAGTCCACCTGTGGTAAATTCAATAGATTGGATTTTGACATGAATTGGAGGGGGGGGGGGTGGGGGTGATATGTGTGATAGGTCTGCATGGCACCTCCTTGAAACATCAGACTGGCAGCCAGTTCAGCCAGCAGTCATCTAAACGTGCCTGTGTATTGACCTCCCAGTCCCCTTAGCAGACAGCCTTCATCTGAACATGCCTGTGTATCTACCTCCCTGTGGGGGTCCTTTGTGTGTTTCCCATTTGCTTCTTCTCCCAGACCTAATGTTCCTCTGTCGAGATGAATGCTCTACGAACTGAGAGACAGAGAGAGTGTGTGTGCATGTGTGTTTGTGTGGGGTGGGGAAGCTCCATTACACCATGGCGCCTATGGACACATCCGAACCTGCAGCAAAACAAGGTAGACCATGTAGGTGTTCATTAACATACTGTATAGTCTTAACAAATATGAAACGTACAGTATCCACATACCAACACACAGCACTGTATCTCACAACTGAACAGTAATTTCAATGTATAATGTACTGTTAAGTGCTAGATGAGATCTAGGACTCAGTATTTTCTTGTGATTTAATTGTCTAGACGACCAGATGATTTTAATGAAATGAAAAATAAACAATCTACATATTGAATATTTCTGGGATCTTTTATTTCAGCTCATGAAACATGGGACAAACACTTTACATGTTGAGTTTATATTTTTTAGTTCGGTATATGATATAATAATTAATAGCTTGCATTTTGCACCCTTCCCTGTCGCCTCAAGATGAATGGTTTTTACCACTGGAAGGTTTTGGAGGCAACATATGCATCGAGCTAAAGCCTAGAGATGCCGCTTTCAAGGAGTAGAACACTAATCGGGACGCTTATAAGAAATCCTGTTATGCCCTCAGACGAACCATCAAACAGACAAAGCATCCATACAGGATTGAATCCTACTACACCGGCTCTGACAAAGAGAAACCCAACCGAGAGCTGCCCAGTAACACCAGCCTACCGGATGAGTAAAATGCATTCTACAGCATGCTCGCTTCGAGGCAAGGAACACTGAACCATGCATGAGAGCATCAGCTGTTCCGGACGGCGGTGTCATCACACTCTCCATAGCCAATGTGAGTAAGACCTTTAAAGAAGTTAGCATTCACAAGGCCGCATGGCCAGACGGATTACCAGGACGCGTACTCAGAGCATGGGCGGACCAACTGGCAAGTGTCTTCACTGACATTTTCAACCTGTCCCTGACTGAGTCTGTAGTACCTACATGTTTCAAGCAGACCACCATAGTCCCTGTGCCCAAGAACACCAAGGTAAACTGCCTAAACTGCCTAAATGACTACTGACCCGTAGCACTCACGTCTGTAGCCATGAAGTGCTTTGAAAGGCTGATTATGGCTCACATCAACACCATTATCCCAGAAACCCTAGACCCACACCAATTTACATACTGCCCCAACAGATCCACAGATGACGGAATCTCAAATGCACTCCACACTGCCCTTTCACACCTGGACAAAAGGAACACAAGAGGAACACTTTATGATGGCACTGGAGAACAAGGCGGACATTTTACGTGTTCCTAAACAATTGTTTTTTTTGTTTGTTTCTTCACGTTGTTTGTAACTTATATTTTTTACCTATTTTGTACATAATGTTGCTGCTACCGTCTCTTCAGACCGAAAATAACTTAGGGGCATCAGAACTTCGATTACTCACCACGAACTGGCAGAATAATTTTTTCCTTTTTTTATTATTTATTTTTATTTCACCTTTATTTAACCAGGTAGGCCAGCTGAGAACAAGTTCTCATTTACAACTGCGACCTGGCCAAGATAAAGCAAACCATTGCGACACAAACAACAACACAGAGTTACACATGGATTAAACAAATGTACAGTCAATAACACAATAGAAAAAATCTTTATACAGTGTGTGCAAATGAGGTAAGATTAGGAAGGTAAGGCAATAAATGGCCGTAGTTGCGAAGTAATTACAATATAGCAATTAAACACTGGAGTGATAGATGTGCAGAAGATGAATGTGCAAGTAGAGATACTGGGGTGCAAAGGAGCAAAAATAATAACAACATGGGGATGAGGTAGTTGGGTGGGCTGTTTACAGATGGGCTCTGTACAGATGCAGTGATATGTGAGTTAGTCTGACAGCTGATGCTTAAAGCTAGTGAGGAAGATATGAGTCTCCAGCTTCAGTGATTTTTGCAATTCGTTCCAGTCATTGGCAGCAGAGAACTGGAAGGAAAGGCGGCCAAAGGAGGAAATGGCTTTGGGGGTGACCAGTGAAATATACCTGCTGGAGCGCGTGCTACGGGTGGGTGCTGCTATGGTGACCAGTGAGCTGAGATAAGGCGGGGCTTTATCTAGCAAAGACTTATAGATGACCTGGAGCCAGTGGGTTTGGTAACGAATATGAAGCGAGGGCCAGCCAACGAGAGCATACAGGTCGCAGTGGTGGGTAGAATATGGGGCTTTGGTGACAAAACGGATGGCACTGTAATAGACTGCTTCCAATTAGCTGAGTAGAGTGTTGGAGGCAATTTTATAAATGACTTTGCCGAAGTCAAGGATCAGTAGGATAGTCAGTTTTACGAGGGTATGTTTGGCAGCATGAGTGAATGAGGCTTTGTTGCGAAGTAGGAAGCCGGTTCTAGATTTAATGTTGCATTTGAGATGCTTAATGTGAGTCTGGAAGGAGAGTTTACAGTCTAACCAGACACCTAGGTATTTGTAGTTGTCCACATATTCTAAGTCAGAACCGTCCAGAGTAGTGATGCTAGTCGAGCAGGTGGGTGCAGGCAGTGATTGGTTGAAGAGCATGCATTTAGTTTTATGTGCATTTAAGAACAGTTGGAGGCCACGGAAGGAGAGTTGTATGGTATTGAAGCTTGTCTGGACGTTAGTTAACACAGTGTCCAAAGAAGGGCCAGAAGTATACAGAATGGTGTCGTCTGCGTGGAGGTGGATCAGAGAATCACCAGCAGCAAGAGTGACATCATTGATGTATACAGAGAAAAGAGTCGGCCCGACAATTGAACCCTGTGGCACCCCCATAGAGACTGCCAGAGGTCCGGACAACAGGCCCTCCGATTTGACACACTGAACTCTATCAGAGAAGTAGTTGGTGAAGCAGACGAGGCAATCATTTGAGAAACCAAGGCTGTTGAGTCTGCCGATGAGAATGTGGTGATTGACAGAGTCGAAAGCTTTGGCCAGGTTGAAGAAGACGGCTGCACAGTATTGTCTTTTATCGATGGCGGTTATGATATCATTTAGGACCTTGAGCGTGGCTGAGGTGCACCCATGACCAGCTCAGAAACCAGATTGCATAGCGGAGAAGGTACGATGGGATTCCAAATGGTCGGTGATCTGTTTGTTAATTTGGCTTTCGAAGACCTTAGAAAGCCAGGATAGGATAGATATAGGTCTGTAACAGTTTGGGGCTAGGGTGTCTCCCCCTTTGAAGAGGGGGATGACCACGACAGCTTTAAAATCTTTGGGGATCTCAGACAATACGAAAGAGAGGTTGTAAAGGCTATTAAAAAGGGCTGCAACAATTGCGGCGGATAATTTTTGAAAGGACTGGGCCAGATTGTCTAGCTGATTTGTAGGTGTCCAGATTTTGAAACTCTTTCACAACATTAGCTATCTGGATTTTCGGTGAAAGAGAAATGGGTGAGGATTGGGCAAGTTGCTCTGGGGGGTGCATGGCTGTTGACCGGGGAAGGGGTAGTCAGGAGGAAAGCATGGCCAGCCGTAGAGAAATGCTTATTGAAATGATCTATTATCGTAGATTTATCGGTGGTGACAGTGTTTCCTATCCTCAGTGCAGTGGGCAGCTGGGAGGAGGTGCTCTTATTCTCCATGGACTTTACAGTGTCACAGAACTTCTTTGAGTTTGTGCTACAGGATGCACATTTCTGTTTGAAAAAGCTAGCCTAACTGCTTTCCTAACTGCCTGTGTATATTGGTTCCTAACTTCCCTGAAAAGTTGCGTATCGCGGTGGCTATTCGATGCTAATGCAATACGCCACAGAATGTTTTTTGTGTTGGTCAAGGCAGTCAGATCTGCAGTGAACCGCTATATCTGTTTCTGGTTCTACATTTTTTGAATGGGGCATGCTTATTTAAGATGGTGAGGAAAGCACTTTTAAAGAATAACCAGGCATCCTCTACTGACGGAATGAAGTCAATATCCTTCCGGGACACCCGGGCCAGGTCGATTAGAAAGACCTGCTCACTGAAGTGTTTTAGGGAGCATTTGACAGTGATGAGGGGTGGTCGTTTGACTGCAGACCCATTACGGATGCAGGCAATGAGGCAGTGATTGCTGAGATCCTGGTTGAAGACAGCAGAGGTGTATTTAGAGGGCAAGTTGGTCAGGATGATATCTATGAGAGTGCCTCGTGTTTACAGATTTGGAGTTGTACCTGGTAGGTTCATTGATAATTTGTGTGAGACTGAGGGCATCTAGCTTAGATTGTAGGATGGCCGGGGTGTTAAGCATGTCCCAGTTTAGGTCACCTAACAGCACGAGCTCAGAAGATAGATGGGGGGCAATCAATTCACATATGGTGTCCAGGGCACAGCTGGGAGCTGAGGGGGGTCTATAACAGGCGACAACAGTGAGAGACTTATTTATGGAGAGATACATTTTTCTAATTAGAAGCTCGAACTCTTTGGGCATAGACCTGGAAAGTATGACAGAACTTTTCAAGCTATCTCTGCAGTAGATTGCAACTCCTCCCCCTTTGGCAGTTCTATCTTGTCAGAAAATGTTATAGTTAGGGATGGAAAGTTTTGGATTTTTCCCTAAGCAAGGATTCAGACACGGCTAGGACATTCGGATTGGCAGAGTGTGCTAAAGCAGTGAGTAAAACAAACTTAGGGAGGAGGCTTCTAATGTTAACATGCATGAAACCAAGGCTTTTACGGTTACAGAAGTCAACAAATGAGAACGCCTGGGGAATGGGAGTGAAGCTAGACGCTGCATGGCCTGGATTAACCTCTACATCACCAGAGGAACAGAGGAGGAGTAGGATAAGGGTACGGCTAAAGGCTATAAGAACTGGTCGTCTAGTGCGTTTGGAACAGGGAGTAAAAGGAACAGGTTTCTGGGCGCGGAAGAATAGATTCAAGGCATAATGTACAGACAAGGGTATGGTAGGATGTGAATACAGTGGAGGTAAACCTAGGCATTGAGTGACGATGAGAGAGGTTTTGTCTCTAGAGACATCATTTACACCAGGTGAGGTCACCGCATGTTTGGGAAGTAGAACAAAAGGGTTAGTTAATAAGGCATATTGAGCAGGGCTGGAGTTTCTACAGTGAAATAAGACAATAATCACTAACCAAAACAGCAATGGACAAGACATATTGACATTAGGGAGAGGCATGCATAGCCGAGTGGTCATAGGGACCAGTGGGATGCTAGGTGAGCTGGAGACATGGCGATTCAGATAGCTAGCAGGCCGGGGCTAGCAGTCTAGCAGACGGGCTTTAGGGAGGACGTAGCGATGGAAAAAAGTCTGTTGTTGTAGCTCCCTTGGACGTCGGCATACCAGTCGTGTTGGATCGGCAGGGCTCCGTGTAGGCAGTAAAAAGGTCCAGGCCAATTGGCAAAATAGGTATTGTAGCTCAAGAAATTGGCATGATGGTCTTCTTCAGCTAACTGTCTAGACAGCTAGCGGGCCGCGGCTAGCAGGCAGGCGGATGGGCCTTCAGGGGACGTCGCGATGGAGGAGCCTGTTGAAAACCCTCGGGCGGATTACGTCGGTAGATCAGTCATGGTGGAATCGTCGGGGCTCTGTGTCGACAGTAAAAGGGGTCCAGGCCAATTGGCAAAATATGTGTTGTAGCCCAAGGAGTGACCTCTTCAGCCAGCCGTGAGATGGGCCTAGCATGAGGCTAATTCCAGGCTCACTGGTGCTTGCTTCAGGACAGAGACATTAACCAGGGACTAGCCACTTGGATAGCAGCTAGCTAAGCTGCGATGATCCAGGTGAAACGGTTCAGAGCATGCGGTAGGAAACCGGAGATGTTTTGGAGAAAGAGCAGCCCGGTATGCTCTGGGTTGAAACGCTCTGTGCAGACTAGAAGGAGTTGACCGCTAGCAGTTGCTTACAGACTATTAGCTAGTAGCTAGTTTGCTGGCTAGATTCTGTTGTGGGTTCCGGTTCTAAAGTGTAGAAAAAAAGCAGATCCGTCCACCACATTGGATGAGGCGGTTGAGCATGTTGAAACTGAGGTTAAAAATATTTGTAAAAATATATACGAAATATATACGAAGGAAAAAAAAGATATATACACGGGACACGACAAGACGAAGACAAAGACGTCTGAACTTGCCATCTTGGTACGAGCCCCGACGTGAACGATATACTGCTTTCCTGGGAACAGGCCCAGATACCCTGTGATTTGCGTGAATAGGAGGCGGAGGGAAAAGATCCAGAGGGTGGGCTGCCTTCTGAGAATTCGTAGGTGATCGAATAAACCCCCACTTCCTTCCATTTTGTTAGCAAACGTGCAATCTTTGGAGAAAAAAATCGATGACCTACACGGAAGATTAAACTACCAACGGGACATTCAAAACTGTAATATCTTACCCTTCACGGAGTCGTGGCTGAACGACCACATTGTCAACATACAGCTGAATGACTATACGCTGTATCGACTGGAAAGAACAGCTGCATCTGGTAAGACAAGGGGCGGACTATGTATTTTTATAAATAATAGCTGGTGCACGATATCTAAGGAAGTCTAGAGGTTTTGCTCGCCTGAGGTAGAGTATCTCATGATAAGCTGTAGACCACACTATCTACCTAGAGGGTTTTCATCCGCCTTTTTCTTAGCTGTCTACATACCATCACAGACTGATGCTGGCACTATTACCGCACTGAATGAGCTGTATTCCGCCATAAGCAAACAGGAAAACGCTCACCCAGAGGCAGTGCTCCTAGTAGACGGTGACTTTAATGGAAGGAAACTTAAATAAACATCCTCCCTGAGCTAAAGGCAACAGCTGACACTTTCAAGGAGCGGGTCTCTAACCTGGAAGCTTATAAGGAATCCCTCTATGTCCTCTGACGAACCATCAAACAGGCAAAGCGTCAATACAGGACTAAGATCGAATCGTACTACACTGGCTCTGATGCTCGTCGGATGTGGCAGGGCTTGCAAACCACTACAGACTACAAAGGGAAAGCACAACCGAGAGCTGCACAGTGACACAAGCCTACCAGACGAGCTAAACAACTTCTATGCTCCTCTCGAGACAAATAACACTGAAACATGCATGAGAGCACCAGCTGTTCTGAAAGACTGTGTGATCACGCTCTCCATAGCTGATGTGAGTAAGACCTTTAAAGAGGTCAACATTCACAAGGCCGCAGGGCCAGACGGATCAGACAGGGCCATAGCACTCACCTCTGTAGCCATGAAGTGCTTTGAAAGGCTGGTCATGGCTCACATCAACACCATTATCCCAGAAACCCTAGACTCCCCAATTTGCATACCGCATTAACAGATCCACAGATGATGCAATCTCTATTGCACTCCACACTGCCCTTTCCCACCTGGACAAAAGGAACATCTATGTGAGAATGCTATTCATTGACTTCAGCTCAGTGTTCAACACCGTAGTGCCATCAAAGCTCATCAATAAGCTAAGGACCCTGGGACTAAAACATCTCTCTCTGCAACTGGATCCTGGACTTCCTGACGGGGCTCACCCAGGTGGTAAGGGTAGGTAACAACACATCCGCCACGCTGATCCTCAACACAGGGCCCCCTCAGGGGTGTGTGCTCAGTCCCCTCCTGTATTCCCTGTTCACTCATGACTGCACGGCTAGGCACGACTCCAACACGACTCCAACACGACTCCAACACCATCTTTACGTTTGCCAATGACACAACGGTGGTAGGCCTGATCACAGACAACGACGAGACACCAGCCACCAAGTCATAGACAGTTCTCTCTGCTACCACATGGTAAGCGAGACTGGAGTGTTAATTCTAGGTCCAAAAGTCTCCTTAACAGCTTAACACTGCTGATGCTCGCTGTTTATTATCTATGCATAGTTACTTTGCCCCTGCCTACTTGAACATATTACCTCAATTACCTCGACTAACCTGTACCTCCACACATTGACTCTGTACTGGTACCGCCTGTATATAGCCTTGGTTACCGGTACCCCGTGTCTACTGACTTGGTACCGGTACCTCCTGTATATAGCCTTGGTACCGGTACCCCCTGTATATATATCCTTGGTACCGGTACCCCCTGTATATAGCCTTGGTACCGGTACCCCCTGTATATATCCTTGGTACCGGTACCCCCTGTATATAGCCTTGGTACCGGTACCCCCTGTATGTAGCCTTGGTACCGGTACCCCCTGTATATATCCTTGGTACCGGTACCCCCTGTATATAGCCTTGGTACCAGTACCCCCTGTATATAGCCTTGGTACCGGTACCCCCTGTATATAGCCTTGGTACCGGTACCCCCTGTATATAGCCTTGGTACCGGTACCCCTGTATGTAGCCTTGGTACCGGTACCCCCTGTATATATCCTTGGTACCGGTACCCCCTGTATATATCCTTGGTACCGGTACCCCCTGTATATAGCCTTGGTACCGGTACCCCCTGTATGTAGCCTTGGTACCGGTACTAACCTGTACCTCCACACATGGACTTGGTACCGGTACCCCCTGTATATATCCTTGGTACCGGTACCCCTGTATATATCCTTGGTACCGGTACCCCCGTGTATATATCCTTAGTACCGGCACTAACCTGTACCTCCACACATGGACTTTGTACCGGTACCCCCTGTATATATCCTTGGTACCGGTACCCCCTGTATATATCCTTGGTACCGGTACCCCCTGTATATATCCTTGGTACCGGTACTAACCTGTACCTCCACACATGGACTTGGTACCGGTACCCCCTGTATATAGCCTTGGTACCGGTACCCCCTGTATATAGCCTTGGTACCGGTACCCCCTGTATATAGCCTTGGTACCGGTACCCCCTGCATATAGCCTTGGTACCGGTACCCCCTGTATGTAGCCTTGGTACCGGTACCCCCTGTATATATCCTTGGTACCGGTACCCCCTGTATATATCCTTGGTACCGGTACCCCCTGTATGTAGCCTTGGTACCGGTACCCCCTGTATATAGCCCTGGTACCGGTACCCCCTGCATATAGCCTTGGTACCGGTACCCCTGTATGTAGCCTTGGTACCGGTACCCCCTGTATATAGCCCTGGTACCGGTACCCCCTGTATGTATCCTTGGTACCGGTACCCCCTGCATATAGCCTTGGTACCGGTACCCCCTGTATATAGCCTTGGTACCGGTACCCCCTGTATATAGCCTTGGTACCGGTACCCCCTGTATGTAGCCCTGGTACCGGTACCCCCTGTATGTAGCCCTGGTACCGGTACCCCCTGTATATAGCCTTGGTACCGGTACCCCCTGTATGTAGCCCTGGTACCGGTACCCCCTGTATATATCCTTGGTACCGGTACCCCCTGTATGTAGCCCTGGTACCGGTACCCCCTGTATATATCCTTGGTACCGGTACCCCCTGTATATAGCCTTGGTACCGGTACCCCCTGTATGTAGCCTTGGTACCGGTACCCCCTGTATGTAGCCTTGGTACCGGTACCCCCTGTATATAGCCTTGGTACCGGTACCCCCTGCATATAGCCCTGGTACCGGTACCCCCTGCATATAGCCCTGGTACCGGTACCCCCTGTATGTAGCCTTGGTACCGGTACCCCGTGTATGTAGCCTTGGTACCGGTACCCCCTGTATATATATCCTTGGTACCGGTACCCCCTGTATATATCCTTGGTACCGGTACCCCGTGTATGTAGCCTTGGTACCGGTACCCCCTGTATGTAGCCTTGGTACCGGTACCCCCTGTATATATCCTTGGTACCGGTACCCCCTGTATGTAGCCTTGGTACCGGTACCCCCTGTATATATATCCTTGGTACCGGTACCCCCTGTATGTAGCCTTGGTACCGGTACCCCCTGTATATAGCCTTGGTACCGGTACCCCCTGTATGTAGCCCTGGTACCGGTACCCCCTGTATATAGCCTTGGTACCGGTACCCCCTGTATGTAGCCCTGGTACCGGTACCCCCTGTATATATCCTTGGTACCGGTACCCCCTGTATATATCCTTGGTACCCGGTACCCCCTGTATGTAGCCTTGGTACCGGTACCCCTGTAGATAGCCCTGGTACCGGTACCCACCTGCATATAGCCTTGGTAACCGGTACCCCGTGTATGTAGCCTTGGTACCGGTACCCCCTGTATATATATCCTTGGTACCGGTACCCCCTGTATATATCCTTGGTACCGGTACCCCGTGTATGTAGCCTTGGTACCGGTACCCCCTGTATGTAGCCTTGGTACCGGTACCCCCTGTATATATCCTTGGTACCGGTACCCCCTGTATGTAGCCTTGGTACCGGTACCCCCTGTATATAGCCTTGGTACCGGTACCCCCTGTATATAGCCTTGGTACCGGTACCCCCTGTATATAGCCTTGGTACCGGTACCCCCTGTATATAGCCTTGGTACCGGTACCCCCTGTATATAGCCTTGGTACCGGTACCCCCTGTATGTAGCCTTGGTACCGGTACCCCCTGTATATATCCTTGGTACCGGTACCCCCTGTATGTAGCCTTGGTACCGGTACCCCCTGTATATAGCCCTGGTACCGGTACCCCCTGCATATAGCCTTGGTACCGGTACCCCTGTATGTAGCCTTGGTACCGGTACCCCCTGTATGTAGCCTTGGTACCGGTACCCCCTGTATATATCCTTGGTACCGGTACCCCCTGTATGTAGCCTTGGTACCGGTACCCCCTGTATATAGCCTTGGTACCGGTACCCCCTGTATGTAGCCTTGGTACCGGTACCCCCTGTATATAGCCTTGGTACCGGTACCCCCTGTATGTAGCCCTGGTACCGGTACCCCCTGTATATAGCCCTGGTACCGGTACCCCCTGTATGTAGCCCTGGTACCGGTACCCCCTGTATATATCCTTGGTACCGGTACCCCCTGTATGTAGTACGCCTTGGTACCGGTACCCCCTGTATGTAGCCTTGGTACCGGTACCCCCTGTATATATCCTTGGTACCGGTACCCCCTGTATGTAGCCTTGGTACCGGTACCCCTGTATATACCGGTACCCCCTGTATGTAGCCCTGGTACCGGTACCCCCTGTATATATCCTTGGTACCGGTACCCCCTGTATGTAGCCTTGGTACCGGTACCCCCTGTATATAGCCTTGGTACCGGTACCCCCTGTATGTAGCCTTGGTACCGGTACCCCCTGTATATAGCCTTGGTACCGGTACCCCCTGTATGTAGCCCTGGTACCGGTACCCCCTGTATGTAGCCCTGGTACCGGTACCCCCTGTATGTAGCCTTGGTACCGGTACCCCCTGTATATAGCCTTGGTACCGGTACCCCCTGTATGTAGCCTTGGTACCGGTACCCCCTGTATGTAGCCTTGGTACCGGTACCCCCTGTATATATCCTTGGTACCGGTACCCCCTGTATATAGCCTTGGTACCGGTACCCCCTGTATATAGCCTTGGTACCGGTACCCCCTGTATGTAGCCTTGGTACCGGTACCCCCTGTATATATCCTTGGTACCGGTACCCCCTGCATATAGCCTTGGTACCGGTACCCCCTGTATATATCCTTGGTACCGGTACCCCCTGTATATAGCCTTGGTACCGGTACCCCCTGTATATAGCCTTGGTACCGGTACCCCCTGTATGTAGCCCTGGTACCGGTACCCCCTGTATATATCCTTGGTACCGGTACCCCCTGTATGTAGCCCTGGTACCAGTACCCCCTGTATATAGCCTTGGTACCGGTACCCCCTGTATGTAGCCCTTGGTACCGGTACCCCCTGTATGTAGCCCTTGGTACCGGTACCCCGTGTATATAGCCTTAGTACCGGTACCCCCTGTATGTAGCCCTGGTACCGGTACCCCCTGTATATAGCCCTGGTACCGGTACCCCCTGTATATAGCCCTGGTACCGGTACCCCCTGTATATAGCCCTGGTACCGGTACCCCCTGTATATATCCTTGGTACCGGTACCCCCTGTATGTAGCCTTGGTACCGGTACCCCCTGTATAGTATGTAGCCTTGGTACCGGTACCCCCTGTATATAGCCTTGGTACCGGTACCCCCTGTATGTAGCCCTGGTACCGGTACCCCCTGTATGTAGCCCTGGTACCGGTACCCCCTGTATGTAGCCCTGGTACCGGTACCCCCTGTATGTAGCCTTGGTACCGGTACCCCCTGTATGTATCCTTGGTACCGGTACCCCGTGTATGTAGCCTTGGTACCGGTACCCCCTGTATATAGCCCTGGTACCGGTACCACCCTGTATATAGCCTTGGTACCGGTACCCCCTGTATGTAGCCTTGGTACCGGTACCCCCTGTATATATCCTTGGTACCGGTACCCCCTGTATGTAGCCTTGGTACCGGTACCCCCTGTATTATATCCTTGGTACCGGTACCCCCTGTATATAGCCTTGGTACCGGTACCCCCTGTATATAGCCTTGGTACCGGTACCCCCTGTATGTAGCCCTGGTACCGGTACCCCCTGTATATAGCCTTGGTACCGGTACCCCCTGTATGTAGCCCTGGTACCGGTACCCCCTGTATATAGCCTTGGTACCGGTACCCCCTGTATGTAGCCCTGGTACCATTACCCCCTGTATATATCCTTGGTACCGGTACCCCCTGTATATATCCTTGGTACCGGTACCCCCTGTATATATCCTTGGTACCGGTACCCCCTGTATGTAGCCCTGGTACCGGTACCCCCTGTATATAGCCTTGGTACCGGTACCCCCTGTATATAGCCCTGGTACCGGTACCCCCTGCATATAGCCCTGGTACCGGTACCCCCTGTATGTATCCTTGGTACCGGTACCCCGTGTATGTAGCCTTGGTACCGGTACCCCCTGTATATATATCCTTGGTACCGGTACCCCCTGTATATATCCTTGGTACCGGTACCCCGTGTATGTAGCCTTGGTACCGGTACCCCCTGTATGTAGCCTTGGTACCGGTACCCCCTGTATATATCCTTGGTACCGGTACCCCCTGTATGTAGCCTTGGTACCGGTACCCCCTGTATATATATCCTTGGTACCGGTACCCCCTGTATGTAGCCTTGGTACCGGTACCCCCTGTATATAGCCTTGGTACCGGTACCCCCTGTATGTAGCCCTGGTACCGGTACCCCCTGTATATAGCCTTGGTACCGGTACCCCCTGTATGTAGCCCTGGTACCGGTACCCCCTGTATATAGCCCTGGTACCGGTACCCCCTGTATATAGCCTTGGTACCGGTACCCCCTGTATATAGCCTTGGTACCGGTACCCCCTGTATATATCCTTGGTACCGGTACCCCCTGTATGTAGCCCTGGTACCGGTACCCCCTGTATATATCCTTGGTACCGGTACCCCCTGTATGTAGCCCTGGTACCGGTACCCCCTGTATATATCCTTGGTACCGGTACCCCCTGTATATATCCTTGGTACCGGTACCCCCTGTATGTAGCCCTGGTACCGGTACCCCCTGTATATATCCTTGGTACCGGTACCCCCTGTATGTAGCCTTGGTACCGGTACCCCCTGTATATATAGCCTTGGTACCGGTACCCCCTGTATATATATCCTTGGTACCGGTACCCCCTGTATGTAGCCCTGGTACCGGTACCCCCTGCATATAGCCCTGGTACCGGTACCCCCTGTATGTAGCCTTGGTACCGGTACCCCCTGCATTTTGCCCTGGTACCGGTACCCCCTGTATGTAGCCCTGGTACCGGTACCCCCTGCATATAGCCCTGGTACCGGTACCCCCTGTATATATCCTTGGTACCGGTACCCCCTGTATATATAGCCTTGGTACCGGTACCCCCTGCATATAGCCCTGGTACCGGTACCCCCTGTATGTAGCCCTGGTACCGGTACCCCCTGCATATAGCCCTGGTACCGGTACCCCCTGCATATAGCCCTGGTACCGGTACCCCCTGTATGTAGCCCTGGTACCGGTACCCCCTGTATATAGCCTTGGTACCGGTACCCCCTGTATATAGCCCTGGTACCGGTACCCCCTGTATGTAGCCCTGGTACCGGTACCCCCTGTATGTAGCCTTGGTACCGGTACCCCCTGTATGTAGCCCTGGTACCGGTACCCCCTGTATATAGCCTTGGTACCGGTACCCCCTGCATATAGCCTTGGTACCGGTACCACCTGCATATAGCCCTGGTACCGGTACCCCCTGCATATAGCCCTGGTACCGGTACCCCCTGTATATATCCTTGGTACCGGTACCCCCTGTATATAGCCCTGGTACTGGTACCCCCTGTATATAGCCTTGGTACCGGTACCCCCTGTATGTAGCCCTGGTACCGGTACCCCCTGTATATATCCCTGGTACCGGTACCCCCTGTATATATCCCTGGTACCGGTACCCCCTGTATATAGCCCTGGTACCGGTACCCCCTGTATGTAGCCTTGGTACCGGTACCCCCTGTATGTAGCCTTAGTACCGGTACCCCCTGTATGTAGCCCTGGTACCGGTACCCCCTGTATATAGCCCTGGTACCGGTACCCCCTGTATATAGCCTTGGTACCGGTACCCCCTGTATATATCCCTGGTACCGGTACCCCCTGTATATATCCCTGGTACCGGTACCCCCTGTATATAGCCCTGGTACCGGTACCCCCTGTATATAGCCCTGGTACCGGTACCCCCTGTATATAGCCCTGGTACCGGTACCCCCTGTATGTAGCCCTGGTACCGGTACCCCCTGTATATAGCCCTGGTACCGGTACCCCCTGTATATATCCTTGGTACCGGTACCCCGTGTATGTAGCCTTGGTACCGGTACCCCCTGTATGTAGCCTTGGTACCGGTACCCCCTGTATATATCCTTGGTACCGGTACCCCCTGTATGTAGCCTTGGTACCGGTACCCCCTGTATATATATCCTTGGTACCGGTACCCCCTGTATGTAGCCTTGGTACCGGTACCCCCTGTATATAGCCTTGGTACCGGTACCCCCTGTATGTAGCCCTGGTACCGGTACCCCCTGTATATAGCCTTGGTACCGGTACCCCCTGTATGTAGCCCTGGTACCGGTACCCCCTGTATATAGCCTTGGTACCGGTACCCCCTGTATGTAGCCCTGGTACCGGTACCCCCTGTATATATCCTTGGTACCGGTACCCCCTGTATATATCCTTGGTACCGGTACCCCCTGTATATATCCTTGGTACCGGTACCCCCTGTATGTAGCCCTGGTACCGGTACCCCCTGTATATAGCCTTGGTACCGGTACCCCCTGTATATAGCCCTGGTACCGGTACCCCCTGCATATAGCCCTGGTACCGGTACCCCCTGTATGTATCCTTGGTACCGGTACCCCGTGTATGTAGCCTTGGTACCGGTACCCCCTGTATATATATCCTTGGTACCGGTACCCCCTGTATATATCCTTGGTACCGGTACCCCGTGTATGTAGCCTTGGTACCGGTACCCCCTGTATGTAGCCTTGGTACCGGTACCCCCTGTATATATCCTTGGTACCGGTACCCCCTGTATGTAGCCTTGGTACCGGTACCCCCTGTATATATATCCTTGGTACCGGTACCCCCTGTATGTAGCCTTGGTACCGGTACCCCCTGTATATAGCCTTGGTACCGGTACCCCCTGTATGTAGCCCTGGTACCGGTACCCCCTGTATATAGCCTTGGTACCGGTACCCCCTGTATGTAGCCCTGGTACCGGTACCCCCTGTATATAGCCTTGGTACCGGTACCCCCTGTATGTATCCTTGGTACCGGTACCCCGTGTATGTAGCCTTGGTACCGGTACCCCCTGTATATATATCCTTGGTACCGGTACCCCCTGTATATATCCTTGGTACCGGTACCCCGTGTATGTAGCCTTGGTACCGGTACCCCCTGTATGTAGCCTTGGTACCGGTACCCCCTGTATATAGCCTTGGTACCGGTACCCCCTGTATGTAGCCCTGGTACCGGTACCCCCTGTATATAGCCTTGGTACCGGTACCCCCTGTATGTAGCCCTGGTACCGGTACCCCCTGTATATATCCTTGGTACCGGTACCCCCTGTATATATCCTTGGTACCGGTACCCCCTGTATATATCCTTGGTACCGGTACCCCCTGTATGTAGCCCTGGTACCGGTACCCCCTGTATATAGCCTTGGTACCGGTACCCCCTGTATATAGCCCTGGTACCGGTACCCCCTGCATATAGCCCTGGTACCGGTACCCCCTGTATGTATCCTTGGTACCGGTACCCCGTGTATGTAGCCTTGGTACCGGTACCCCCTGTATATATATCCTTGGTACCGGTACCCCCTGTATATATCCTTGGTACCGGTACCCCGTGTATGTAGCCTTGGTACCGGTACCCCCTGTATGTAGCCTTGGTACCGGTACCCCCTGTATATATCCTTGGTACCGGTACCCCCTGTATGTAGCCTTGGTACCGGTACCCCCTGTATATATATCCTTGGTACCGGTACCCCCTGTATGTAGCCTTGGTACCGGTACCCCCTGTATATAGCCTTGGTACCGGTACCCCCTGTATGTAGCCCTGGTACCGGTACCCCCTGTATATAGCCTTGGTACCGGTACCCCCTGTATGTAGCCCTGGTACCGGTACCCCCTGTATATAGCCTTGGTACCGGTACCCCCTGTATGTAGCCCTGGTACCGGTACCCCCTGTATATAGCCTTGGTACCGGTACCCCCTGTATGTAGCCCTGGTACCGGTACCCCCTGTATATAGCCCTGGTACCGGTACCCCCTGTATATAGCCTTGGTACCGGTACCCCCTGTATATAGCCTTGGTACCGGTACCCCCTGTATATATCCTTGGTACCGGTACCCCCTGTATGTAGCCCTGGTACCGGTACCCCCTGTATATATCCTTGGTACCGGTACCCCCTGTATGTAGCCCTGGTACCGGTACCCCCTGTATATATCCTTGGTACCGGTACCCCCTGTATATATCCTTGGTACCGGTACCCCCTGTATGTAGCCCTGGTACCGGTACCCCCTGTATATATCCTTGGTACCGGTACCCCCTGTATGTAGCCTTGGTACCGGTACCCCCTGTATATATAGCCTTGGTACCGGTACCCCCTGTATATATATCCTTGGTACCGGTACCCCCTGTATGTAGCCCTGGTACCGGTACCCCTGCATATAGCCCTGGTACCGGTACCCCCTGTATGTAGCCTTGGTACCGGTACCCCCTGCATATAGCCCTGGTACCGGTACCCCCTGTATGTAGCCCTGGTACCGGTACCCCCTGCATATAGCCCTGGTACCGGTACCCCCTGTATATATCCTTGGTACCGGTACCCCCTGTATATATAGCCTTGGTACCGGTACCCCCTGCATATAGCCCTGGTACCGGTACCCCCTGTATGTAGCCCTGGTACCGGTACCCCCTGCATATAGCCCTGGTACCGGTACCCCCTGCATATAGCCCTGGTACCTGTACCCCCTGTATGTAGCCCTGGTACCGGTACCCCCTGTATATAGCCTTGGTACCGGTACCCCCTGTATATAGCCCTGGTACCGGTACCCCCTGTATGTAGCCCTGGTACCGGTACCCCCTGTATGTAGCCTTGGTACCGGTACCCCCTGTATGTAGCCCTGGTACCGGTACCCCCTGTATATAGCCTTGGTACCGGTACCCCCTGCATATAGCCTTGGTACCGGTACCCCCTGCATATAGCCCTGGTACCGGTACCCCCTGCATATAGCCCTGGTACCGGTACCCCCTGTATATATCCTTGGTACCGGTACCCCCTGTATATAGCCCTGGTACTGGTACCCCCTGTATATAGCCTTGGTACCGGTACCCCCTGTATGTAGCCCTGGTACCGGTACCCCCTGTATATATCCCTGGTACCGGTACCCCCTGTATATATCCCTGGTACCGGTACCCCCTGTATATAGCCCTGGTACCGGTACCCCCTGTATGTAGCCTTGGTACCGGTACCCCCTGTATGTAGCCTTAGTACCGGTACCCCCTGTATGTAGCCCTGGTACCGGTACCCCCTGTATATAGCCCTGGTACCGGTACCCCCTGTATATAGCCTTGGTACCGGTACCCCCTGTATATATCCCTGGTACCGGTACCCCCTGTATATATCCCTGGTACCGGTACCCCCTGTATATAGCCCTGGTACCGGTACCCCCTGTATATAGCCCTGGTACCGGTACCCCCTGTATATAGCCCTGGTACCGGTACCCCCTGTATGTAGCCCTGGTACCGGTACCCCCTGTATATAGCCCTGGTACCGGTACCCCCTGTATATAGCCCTGGTACCGGTACCCCCTGTATGTAGCCCTGGTACCGGTACCCCCTGTATATAGCCCTGGTACCGGTACCCCCTGTATATAGCCCTGGTACCGGTACCCCCTGTATGTAGCCCTGGTACCGGTACCCCCTGTATATAGCCCTGGTACCGGTACCCCCTGTATATAGCCCTGGTACCGGTACCCCCTGTATGTAGCCCTGGTACCGGTACCCCCTGTATGTAGCCCTGGTACCGGTACCCCCTGTATATAGCCTTGGTACCGGTACCCCCTGTATATATCCCTGGTACCGGTACCCCCTGTATATAGCCCTGGTACCGGTACCCCCTGTATATAGCCCTGGTACCGGTACCCCCTGTATGTAGCCCTGGTACCGGTACCCCCTGTATATAGCCTTGGTACCGGTACCCCCTGTATATAGCCCTGGTACCGGTACCCCCTGTATATAGCCTTGGTACCGGTACCCCCTGTATGTAGCCTTGGTACCGGTACCCCCTGTATATATCCCTGGTACCGGTACCCCCTGTATGTAGCCTTGGTACCGGTACCCCTGCATATAGCCCTGGTACCGGTACCCCCTGTATGTAGCCCTGGTACCGGTACCCCCTGTATATAGCCCTGGTACCGGTACCCCCTGTATATATCCCTGGTACCGGTACCCCCTGTATATATCCTTAGTACGGAACTGGTATTGTGTTACTATTATTATTCGTTTTTACTTTCATTTATTTAGTAAATATGTTTCTTAACTCTTATTTTCTTTAAACTGCATTGTTAGTTAAGGGCTTGTAAACAAGTATTTCACGCTAAGGTTGTATTTGACGCATTTGACAATTAACATTTGATTTGATTTGAGGTGACACGGTGATGGGAGGATTGGGAGGGACACAGGGACGAGGTGACGGGAGGATGGGAGGGACACAGGGACGAGGTGATGGGAGGATTGGGAGGGACACAGGGACGAGGTGACGGGAGAATTGGGAGGGACACAGGGACGAGGTGACGGGAGGATGGGAGGGACACAGGGACGAGGTGACGGGAGAATTGGGAGGGACACAGGGACGAGGTGACGGGAGAATTGGGAGGGACACAGGGACGAGGTGACGGGAGGATGGGAGGGACACAGGGACGAGGTGACGGGAGGATGGGAGGGACACAGGGACGAGGTGATGGGAGGATTGGGAGGGACACAGGGACGAGGTGATGGGAGGATTGGGAGGGACACAGGGACGAGGTGAAAGGGAGGATGGGAGGGACACAGGGACGAGGTGACGGGAGGATGGGAGGGACACAGGGACGAGGTGAAAGGGAGGATGGGAGGGACACAGGGACGAGGTGACGGGAGGATGGGAGGGACACAGGGACGAGGTGACACGGTGATGGGAGGATTGGGAGGGACACAGGGACGAGGTGATGGGAGGATTGGGAGGGACACAGGGACGAGGTGACGGGAGAATTGGGAGGGACACAGGGACGAGGTGACGGGAGGATGGGAGGGACACAGGGACGAGGTGACGGGAAGATGGGAGGGACACAGGGACGAGGTGACGGGAGAATTGGGAGGGACACAGGGACGAGGTGACGGGAGGATGGGAGGGACACAGGGACGAGGTGAC
>NC_138314.1:47672500-47762500 GCF_965601325.2 Salmo salar
AGTAACATAGCAACCATCCAACGCATGGTGATAGTAACATAGCAACCATCCAACGCACGGTGATAGTAACATAGCAACCATCCAACGCACGGTGATAGTAACATTGCAACCATCCAACGCATGGTGATAGTAACATAGCAACCATCCAACGCATGGTGATAGTAACATAGCAACCATCCAACGCATGGTGATAGTAACATAGCAACCATCCAACGCATGGTGATAGTAACATAGCAACCATCCAACGCATGGTGATAGTAACATAGCAACCATCCAACGCATGGTGATAGTAACATAGTAACCATCCAACGCATGGTGATAGTAACATAGCAACCATCCAACGCATGGTGATAGTAACATGGGAACCATCCAACGCACGGTGATAGTAACATAGCAACCATCCAAGACACGGTGATAGTAACATAGCAACCATCCAAGACACGGTGATAGTAACATAGCAACCATCCAAGACACGGTGATAGTAACATAGCAACCATCCAAGACACGGTGATAGTAACATAGCAACCATCCAAGACACGGTGATAGTAACATAGCAACCATCCAACGCATGGTGATAGTAACATAGCAACCATCCAAGACGCGGTGATAGTAACATAGATACCATCCAACGCATGGTGATAGTAACATAGATACCATCCAACGCATGGTGATAGTAATATAGCAACCATCCAACGCATGGTGATAGTAACATAGCAACAATCCAACGCATGGTGAAAGTAACATAGCAACCATCCAACGCATGGTGATAGTAACATAGCAACCATCCAACGCATGGTGATAGTAACATAGCAACCATCCAACGCATGGTGATAGTAACATAGCAACCATCCAACGCATGGTGATAGTAACATAGATACCATCCAACGCATGGTGATAGTAACATAGCAACCATCCAAGACATGGTGATAGTAACATAGCAACCATCCAAGACATGGTGATAGTAACATAGATAACATCCAACGCATGGTGAAAGTAACATAGCAACCATCCAATGCATGGTGATAGTAACATAGCAACCATCCAATGCATGGTGATAGTAACATAGCAACCATCCAAGACATGGTGATAGTAACATAGATACCATCCAAGACGTGGTGATAGTAACATAGCAACCATCCAACGCATGGTGATAGTAACATAGCAACCATCCAACGCATGGTGATAGTAACATAGCAACCATCCAACGCATGGTGATAGTAACATAGATACCATCGAACGCATGGTGATAGTATCATAGCAACCATCCAAGACATGGTGATAGTAACATAGCAACCATCCAACGCATGGTGATAGTAACATAGCAACCATCCAACGCATGGTGATAGTAACATAGCAACCATCCAACGCATGGTGATAGTAACATAGCAACCATCCAAGACGTGGTGATAGTAACATAGCAACCATCCAACGCATGGTGATAGTAACATAGCAACCATCCAATGCATGGTGATAGTAACATAGCAACCATCCAACGCATGGTGATAGTAACATAGCAACCATCCAACGCATGGTGATAGTAACATAGCAACCATCCAACGCATGGTGATAGTAACATAGATACCATCCAACGCATGGTTATAGTAACATAGCAACCATCCAACGCATGGTGATAGTAACATAGCAACCATCCAACGCATGGTGATAGTAACATAGCAACCATCCAACGCATGGTGATAGTAACATAGCAACCATCCAACGCATGGTGATAGTAACATAGCAACCATCCAACGCATGGTGATAGTAACATAGATACCATCCAACGCATGGTGATAGTAACATAGCAACCATCCAACGCATGGTGATAGTAACATAGCAACCATCCAAGACGTGGTGGTAGTAACATAGCAACCATCCAAGACGTGGTGGTAGTAACATAGCAACCATCCAACGCATGGTGATAGTAACATAGATACCAACCAACGCAGAGAATGGGGCTGGGGCTGGGGCTGGGGTTGGGGCTGGGGTTGGGGGCTGGGGGCTGGGGTTGGGGCTGAGGCTGAGGCTGGGGCTGGGGTTGGGGTTGGGGGCTGGGGGCTGGGGTTGGGGTTGGGGCTGGGGCTGGGGCTGGGGCTGGGGCTGGGGCTAGGGCTGGGGCTGGGGTTGGGGTTGGGGCTGGGGCTGGGGGCTGGGGGCTGGGGGCTGGGGGCTGGGGTTGGGGCTGGGGCACACACACACACACACACACACACACACACACACACACACACACACACACACACACACACACACACACACACACACAGCAGCGAAACCTGGACACAGGACTGCCTTTCTGTGACCCTTGACACAGGGTGACCTGTCATCTGTCAGCGTTCCTCTTCAGACTTTCACCAAGCTAAATACCAACATTTCTCTCTGTACCCTCCCTCTGTCTTCCCCCCATTTCTCTGCCCTCCCTCTGTCTTCTCCCCCATTTCTCGGCCCTCCCTCTCTCTTCCCCCTCGTTTCTCTGCCCTCCCTCTGTCTTCCCCCCATTTCTCTGCTCTCCCTCTGTCTTCCCCCCGTTTCTCTGCCCTCCCTCTGTCCTCCCCCATTTCTCTGCCCTTCCTCTGTCTTCCCCCACGTTTCTCTGCCCTCCCTCTGTCTTCCCCCATTTCTCTGCCCTCCCTCTGTCTTCCCCACATTTCTCTGCCCTCCCTCTGTCTTCCCCCCGTTTCTCTGCCTTTCCTCTGTCTTCCCCCAGTTCTCGGCCCTCCCTCTCTCTTCCCCCATTTCTCTGCCCTCCCTCTGTCTTCCCCCCATTTCTCTGCCCTCCCTCTCTCTTCCCCCCATTTCTCTGCTCTCCCTCTGTCTTCCCCCCGTTTCTCTGCCCTCCCTCTGTCTTCCCCCATTTCTCTGCCCTCCTTCTGTCTTCCCTCCATTTCTCTGCCCTCCCTCTGTTTTCCCCCCTGTTTCTCTGCCTTTCCTCTGTCTTCCCCCCATTTCTCTGCCCTCCTTCTGTCTTCCCCCCCATTTCTCTGCCCTCCCTCTGTCTTCCCCCCTGTTTCTCTGCCTTTCCTCTGTCTTCCCCCCATTTCTCTGCCCTCCCTCTGTCTTCCCCCCATTTCTCTGCCCTCCTTCTGTCTTCCCCCCATTTCTCTGCCCTCCTTCTGTCTTCCCCCCATTTCTCTGCCCTCCTTCTGTCTTCCCCCCATTTCTCTGCCCTCCCTCTGTCTTCCCCCCTGTTTCTCTGCCCTCCCTCTCTCTTCCCCCATTTCTCTGCCCTCCCTCTGTCTTCCCTCCATTTCTCTGCCCTCCCTCTGTTTCCCCCATTTCTCTGCCCTCCCTCTGTCTTCCCCCCATTTCTCTGCCCTCCCTCTGTCTTCCCCCCTGTTTCTCTGCCCTCCCTCTGTCTTCCCCCCATTTCTCTGCCCTCCCTCTGTCTTCCCCCATTTCTCTGCCCTCCCTCTGTCTTCCCCCCATTTCTCTGCCCTCCCTCTGTCTTCCCCCCTGTTTCTCTGCCCTCCCTCTGTCTTCCCCCCATTTCTCTGCCCTCCCTCTGTCTTCCCCCTGTTTCTCTGCCTTTCCTCTGTCTTCCCCCCATTTCTCTGCCCTCCCTCTGTCTTCCCCCCTGTTTCTCTGCCCTCCCTCTGTCTTCCCCCATTTCTTTGCCCTCCCTCTGTCTTCCCCCACGTTTCTCTGCCCTCACTCTGTCTTCTCCCCCATTTCTCTGCCCTCCCTCTCTCTTCCCCCCATTTCTCTGCCCTCCCTCTGTCTTCCCCCATTTCTCTGCCCTCCCTCTGTCTTCCCCCATTTCTCTGCCCTCCTTCTGTCTTCCCCCATTTCTCTGCCCTCCCTCTGTCTTCTCCCCCATTTCTCTGCCCTCCCTCTGTCTTCTCCCCCATTTCTCTGCCCTCCCTCTGTCTTCCCCCATTTCTCTGCCCTCCCTCTGTCTTCTCCCCCATTTCTCTGCCCTCCCTCTGTCTTCTCCCCCATTTCTCTGCCCTCCCTCTGTCTTCCCCCATTTCTCTGCCCTCCCTCTGTCTTCTCCCCCGTTTCTCTGCCCTCCCTCTGTCTTCCCCCATTTCTCTGCCCTCCCTCTGTCTTCCCTCCATTTCTCTGCCCTCCCTCTGTCTTCTCCCCCATTTCTCTGCCCTCCCTCTGTCTTCCCCCATTTCTCTGCCCTCCCTCTGTCTTCCCCCATTTCTCTGCCCTCCCTCTGTCTTCCCCCATTTCTCTGCCCTCCCTCTGTCTTCTCCCCCATTTCTCTGCCCTCCCTCTGTCTTCCCTCCATTTCTCTGCCCTCCCTCTGTCTTCCCTCCATTTCTCTGCCCTCCCTCTGTCTTCTCCCCCATTTCTCTGCCCTCCCTCTGTCTTCCCCCATTTCTCTGCCCTCCCTCTGTCTTCCCCCCATTTCTCTGCCCTCCCTCTGTCTTCCCCCATTTCTCTGCCCTCCCTCTGTCTTCCCCCCATTTCTCTGCCCTCCCTCTGTCTTCCCCCATTTCTCTGCCCTCCCTCTGTCTTCCCCCCATTTCTCTGCCCTCCCTCTGTCTTCCCCCATTTCTCTGCCCTCCCTCTGTCTTCCCCCATTTCTCTGCCCTCCCTCTGTCTTCCCCCCGTTTCTCTGCCCTCCCTCTGTCTTCCCCCATTTCTCTGCCCTCCCTCTGTCTTCCCCCCATTTCTCTGCCCTCCCTCTGTCTTCCCCCCGTTTCTCTGCCCTCCCTCTGTCTTCCCTCCATTTCTCTGCCCTCCCTCTGTCTTCTCCCCATTTCTCTGCCCTCCCTCTCTCTTCCCCCATTTCTCTGCCCTCCCTCTGTCTTCCCCCCGTTTCTCTGCCCTCCCTCTGTCTTCCCCCATTTCTCTGCCCTCCCTCTGTCTTCCCCCCATTTCTCTGCCCTCCCTCTGTCTTCCCCCGTTTCTCTGCCCTCCCTCTGTCTTCCCTCCATTTCTCTGCCCTCCCTCTGTCTTCTCCCCATTTCTCTGCCCTCCCTCTCTCTTCCCCCTCGTTTCTCTGCCCTCCCTCTGTCTTCCCCCCGTTTCTCTGCTCTCCCTCTGTCTTCCCCCCGTTTCTCTGCCTTCCGTCTGTCTTCCCCCATTTCTCTGCCCTTCCTCTGTCTTCCCCCATTTCTTTGCCCTTCCTCTGTCTTCCCCCATTTCTCTGCCCTCCCTCTGTCTTCCCCCCTGTTTCTCTGCCTTTCCTCTGTCTTCCCCCCATTTCTCTGCCCTCCCTCTGTCTTTCCTCTCCTCCTATCCTATTCTGTAACCCCCAGGTATAGACTGACTCTGTAGAAGGTGAAGACAGTACTCCCCAGGTATAGACTGACTCTGTAGAAGGTGAAGACAGTACTCCCCAGGTATAGACTGACTCTGTGGAAGGTAAAGACACTGAAAGAGAAAAAGGCAAAGGAAAATCTGTCTACCTAATTCACACAGCATGCCCCTGAGGACCTCTTAAAGTCTGCCGAGCAAAGCTTTCAAAAGCGAGAGTGAGAGCCGCAATAGAAACCTACAGGTAGCTAGTCTCCTTGACACAGCACCACTTGGAAGTTGAATTGTAAAGTGGTTGAACTCCAGGTTCAGCTGGCTCTGAATGTCCTACCGGGAAGGAATGCTATTCACTATGTCCCAAATGACATCCTATTCCGATTATAGTGCACTAGTTTACACTAGAGCCTTATGGGGCCATTTGGGATTAACAGAATTATGTAGGCTCGTTGATTAGCGTCTATTTATAAACGAGACAGACCACTAGGTGTGAGTGGCTCATGAAGACATGATTAATCATTGTGAAATTTCAGATTTGAAATGTGGATTAAGTGTCTTTCTTTTCGCGATCAAGCTTTTATAATTTTTGGATTGATAGGACCAAAAAATAAAAAATAAAACACAGACAGACATTACACAAATACACATTTAGTGAGTGTGCATAGAGCCAGTGCAAGAGAGTCAGTGCAAAACAAATATGATAAAAAAAAAAAAGTGTTTTAAATAAAGTGGGTCTGTCACAATCGTCGTATTGGGTGGACCAAAATGCAGCGGGTATGTGAACGCTCATCTTCTTATTGATTAAGAGGAAAACAAAACACTGAAACGAAAACAAAAACAACGACGAAAAACAGTCCTGTAAGGTACTATGACTACACATGGAAACAACCACCCACAAAACACAAGCTGAAAACCCCTACTTAAATATGGCCTCCAATTAGAGACAACGAAGAACAGCTGCCTCCAATTGAAGGCCATACCAAAAACCCTGAATATAGAAATAGAACTAGAAATACAAACATAGAAATACATGACATAGAACAGTACCCAAAAATCCCAACAACACAAAACAAACACACCCCTGCCACGTCCTGACCATACTACAATAACAAAATGACCCCTTTACTGGTCAGGACGTGACAGTAACCCCCCCAAAAGGTGCAAACCCCGAATGCACCTGAGAAAAAAAACTCACAAAAAACAATAACCCCAAGCTAAAGGGAGAAAAGGGAGGGTGGCCACCGTCACCGATGGTTCTTGTCTCAGTTACACCAGCTCTGTCAGGAGGAATGGGCCAAAATTCACCCAACTTATTGTGGGAAGCTTGTGGAAGGCTACCCGAAACGCTTGACCCAAGTTAAACAATTTAAAGGCAATGCTACCAAATACTAATTGAGTGTATGTAAACTTCTGACCCACAGGGATTGTGATGAAAGAAATAAAAGCTGAAATAAATAATTCTCTCTACTATTATTCTGACATTTCACATTCTTAAAATAAAGTGGTGATCCTAACTGACCTAAGAGAGTGAATTTGTACTAGGATTAAATGTCAGGAATTGTGAAAAACTGAGTTTAAATGTATTTGGCTAAGGTGTATGTAAACTTCCGACTTCAACTGTAGACAGCTACGAAAATATAGATGTAAACACTCATGGTAAATAGTGTGGTCTACATCTTATCATGAGATACTCTACCTCAGGCGAGCAAAACCTCGAGACTTCCTTCGTTTTCTTGCACCAGCTGTTGTTTACAAATATACATAGGAAGCCGTCCCTGTTCTATCCTGCCGAAAAATTTTATAATCCGCCAACTGTATGTTATTCATGTCATCATTCAGCCACGACTCGGTGAAACATAAAATATTACATTTTTTTATTTCCTGTTGGTAGGATATATGTGCTCGTAGTTTGTTGATTTTATTATCAATTGATTGTACGTTGGCTAATAGGACCGATGGGAAAGGGAGATTGCCCTCTCGGCAACGGAGCTTTACAAGGCTCCCGGATATCTGTGTCTTTTCCTCCTGCGAAAGACGGGTACGGGGGCCCTGTCGGACATCCGCACTTTTCGGTCATAAGACACGGTGGCAGAAACTAAAAAGTACAAAATAAGTTATAAATAGCGTGAAAAAAACATACAGAATAGCACAATTGGTTACATACAGAATAGCACAATAGAGTTACATTAACTTATGATAAAAATAGAGTTACTTTAACTGGTGATAAAAATAGAGTTATTTTAACTGGTGTTAAATATAGTGTTACTTTAACTGATGATAAAAATATAGTTAATTTAACTGATGATAAATAGAGTTACTTTAACTTATGATAAATATAATTACTTTAACGGACGATAAATAAGTAACTTTAACTGATGATATAAATAGTGTGACATTAACTGATGATAAATAGGGTTACTTTAACAGATGATAAATAGAGTTACTTTAACTTATGATAAATAGAGTTACTTTAACGGACAATAAATAAGTTACTTTAACTGATGATGAATAAGTTACTTTAAAAATAGAGTTACTTTAACTCGTGATATATATAGAGTTACTTTAACTGACGAAGAATAAGTTACTTTAACTTATGATAAATATACTTACTTTAACTGATGATAAAAATAGAGTTACTTTAACTTATGATAAATAGAGTTACTTTAACTGATGATAAATAGAGTTACTTTAACTGATTATGAATACAGAGTTACTTTAACTGATGATAAATAGACTTACTTTAACTGATGATAAATATACTTACTTTAACTGATGATAAATAGAGTTACTTTAACTGATTATAAATAGAGTTACTTTGACTGATGATAAATAGAGTTACTTCAACTGATGATAAAAATTGAGTTAATAAACTGAAGATATAAATAGAAATAATGATGTTGATTGATGGATACTACGTTTGATCAAGGAGTCATTTAGAACTGGTACTCTTCATTTATTCATATCTCCTTCTTGTCCTGTGGAACATTTATCTAGCGGAACGCTAACGGCGGTCCTCTTTTGGCCTGTCCACTTCACCTGGAGGCATTCAACACCTCTGCTTGATCCTCTGTCCCCTGCCCCCCCTCTCCTCTCAGAGCTAAATGATTGGTCAGTGGAGGGGGGAGGAGTGTGGGTGAGGAGGGGTGGGGGAGGCAGTGGGGGGAGGAGTGGGGGTGAGGAGGGGGGGGGGGGCAGTGGGGGGAGGAGTGGAGGTGAGGAGGAGTGGGGGGGCAGTGGGGGGAGGAGTGGGGGTGAGGAGGGGTGGGTGAGGCAGTGGGGGGAGGAGTAGTGGTGAGGAGGGGTGGGGGGAGGAGTGTGGGTGAGGAGGGGTGGGAGAGGCAGTGGGGGGGAGGAGTGTGGGTGAGGAGGAGTGGGGGAGGCAGTGGGGGGGAGGAGTGGGGGTGAGGAGGGGTGGGGGAGGCAGTGGGGGGAGGAGTGGGGGTGAGGAGGAGTGGGAGAGGCAGTGGGGGAGAGGAGGGGTGGGAGAGGCAGTGGGGGGAGGCAGTGTGGGTGAGGAGGGGTGGGAGAGGCAGTGGGGGGGAGGAGTGTGGGAGCGAGGAGGAGTGGGGGAGGCAGTGGGGGAGTGGGTAAGCCATTTAACAATGACTTCAACCTCAACTAGACACCCAGTGGAAGTTTTCCACTACGAGAACAAGTAACAAGTCCTTCTCCTCTGTGGCATGACATACCAATCTTTAGGATTCTGCTTTTTGTAGCGTCACTGCAGCATGACGGTGGTCAAGGTCAGCTCAACGTGGCGACTTCAGACCACAGGCGCATCCAAACGTTTCAATATGAAGGTAATTGGCCATCGTAGGTTTAACTTCACACTTGGGTTGTCTGTCCAGGGGGCTTTTCCCATTCATTACAATGCTCACATGTTTTGGTAGGCCGGCTCCAATCCACTTAGCAAGTAGGCAGGCACGGCGGGAATCTCAGGTATGTGTCTTTTGTGGAGTGGTGTAGGCCGGCTGACGCCAACATCAGCCAACCTGAGGACACACAGGTACAGATTGTGTTTCAGATGTTTCCTAGTGTGTGTTTTGGGGTGTAAAACCAGGAAAGGACTTTAAGGATTTGGTTTCAGATGTGTCCTAGTGTGTGTTTTGGGTGTAAAACCAGGACAGGAGTCTACGGATTGGGTTTCAGATGTGTCCTAGCGTGTGTTTGGGGTGCAAAACCAGGACAGGACTCTGCGGATTGGGTTTCAGATGTGTCCTAGCGTGTGTTTGGGGTGCAAAACCAGGACAGGACTCTGCGGATTGGGTTTCAGATGTGTCCTAGCGTGTGTTTGGGGTGCAAAACCAGGACAGGACTCTGCGGATTGGGTTTCAGATGTGTCCTAGCGTGTGTTTGGGGTGCAAAGCCAGGACAGGACTCTGCGGATTGGGTTTCAGATGTGTCCTAGCGTGTGTTTGGGGTGCAAAGCCAGGACAGGACTCTGCGGATTGGGTTTCAGATGTGTCCTAGTGTGTATTTGGGGTGTAAAACCAGGACAGGACTTTACGGACTGGGTTTCAGATATGTCCTAGCGTGTATTTCGGGTGTAAAACCAGGACAGGAGTCTACGGATTGGGTTTCAGATGTGTCCTAGCTTGTATTTGGGGTGTAAAACCAGCACAGGAGTCTACGGATTGGGTTTCAGATGTGTCCTAGCGTGTATTTGGAGTGTAAAACCAGGACAGGAATCTGCGGATTGGGTTTCTGATGTGTCCTAGTGTGTGTTTTGGGTGTAAAACCAGGACTGGAGTCTATGGATTGGGTTTCAGATGTGTCCTAGTGTGTGTTTGGGGTGTAAAACCAGGACAGGACTCTGCGGATTGGGTTTCAGATGTGTCCTAGCTTGTATTTGGGGTGTAAAACCAGGACAGGAATTTACGGATTGGGTTTCAGATGTGTCCTAGCGTGTATTTGGTGTGTAGCACGAGACTCATTACAGAACTTTCCAACAACCTAGCTTTAAAATGAACCTTGAGTGACACGAAGTATACAATGAAAAACGTATATCAGGTTGGATCCTTAAACTGAACAAAGGCATCATGAATATTATTCTAACATAAATTAACCACGCTGATCCCTCTATATACTATAAGTATTCCACAGGTTGTATGTCAAATATTCATATTTTCATGTCAAATTAGTCACTTTGGATTAAAATACATTGAGACAAGACTTATTAATTATTTGTTATTTTGATATAAATGAATCCCATTGCTATAGTCAGATGACAGAAGGATAATGTGTATAATATGTATTATATAATATGTGCAAAGAGGCTGGTATTTGAAAACAGTTCTTGCTACAGTATGTGACTGTATCAGATGCTTTCAGTCTGTTGAAGGGAAGCTGAATGGTTCTGTTTTTATATGTCAGATTCCCCCCCCCCCCCTCTGCAATTATCCCTGGTTGAATGGTACCTCCGACACACACACACACACACACACACACACACACACACACACACACACACACACACACACACACACACACACACACACACACACACACACACACACACACACACACACACACACACACACACACACACACACACACACACACACATACACACACATACACACATACACACACCAACACACTCACACGCGCACACACACGCGCACACACACACATGCGCATGTGCGCACACACACATGCGCATGTGCGCACACACATACACACTCACGCCACACACACACACACACACACACACACACACACACACACACACACACACACACACACACACACACACATATACACACACACACACACACACACACAATTATCCCTGGTGAATGGTACCTCTGACACACACACACCAACACACAAACCAACACACACACACACACACACAATTACCCTGCTGAATAGTGCCAGTGCTAGATAATTGTTTTGTCTCTCTGGTAATTTAGTTCATTCTATGAAATATGCCAATTACACATTTTAATTACAGTTTTCAGTGTGTCTGTATTTCTCTGTCTCTGATAAAAAAGGAACACTGCTATTTCTGTGTGTGTGTGTGTGTGTGTGTGTGTGTGTGTGTGTGTGTGTGTGTGTGTGTGTGTGTGTGTGTGTGTGTGTGTGTGTGTGTGTGTGTGTGTGTGTGTATATGTGTGTTATTAGCTGAGAGGAAGCTAGGGAACACGTTAATATCCCAACATGCTAATTTAAATTCACCGCCATCGCTATCTAGCTCATAATTAATCAAAATCGTTACATATTTACCTGAAATGCACAAGGTCCTCTACTCTGACAATTAATCCACAGATAAAAGGGTAAAAGTTTCTTTCTAGTAATCTCTCCTTTATATGGTGGTTCGCAACCAACTTTAAGGTGCATTACCACCACCAACTGAACTGGAGTTTGGATCTCAGTTCATCTGTCAATCACCCACGTGAGTATATGCTCCTAACAACAAATGAGGAGATGGGAGAGGCGGGACTTGCAGTGGGTCAAGCGTCACAAATAGAACCAAGTTCTATTTTAGCGCTACTCAGATGCTCGTTGACGTGGGTGAGCAGTGTGGGTGTAGTGATTGAATGACATGTATGTGTACATTTCTTTTGCAACACCAGCGGTATGGTCAGCATGCAACGTTTCCCCAGCCTAACATTTCCCCCAGCCTAATGTTCCCCCAGCCTAACGTTTCCCCAGCCTAACGTTTCCCCAGCCTAACATTTCCCCAGCAAAACATTTCCCCAGCCTAACGTTTCCCCAGCCTAACGTTTCCCCAGCCTAACGTTTCCCCAGCCTAACGTTTCCCCAGCCTAACATTTCCCCAGCCTAACATTTCCCCAGCAAAACATTTCCCCAGCCTAACATTTCCCCAGCCTAACATTTCCCCAGCAAAACATTTCCCCAGCCTAACGTTTCCCCAGCCTAACGTTTCCCCAGCCTAACGTTTCCCCAGCCTAACGTTTCCCCAGCCTAACATTTCCCCAGCATAACATTTCCCCAGCATAACATTTCCCCAGCCTAACATTTCCCCAGCATAACATTTCCCCAGCATAACATTTCCCCAGCCTAACATTTCCCCAGCATAACATTTCAACAGCCTAACATTTCCCCAGCATAACATTTCAACAGCCTAACATTTCCCCAGCCTAACATTTCCCCAGCATAACATTTCCCCCAGCCTAACATTTCCCCAGCATTCACATTTCCCAGCCTAACATTTCCCCAGCCTAGTCACCCTGATTCAGTCACATTGAGACATCAAATGTCTTCTTGCAGTTCAACACTTCACATGTTAGTTTCCCAAAGAGCATAAAGACGGTTGTGTTTGTCCTGGAGGCTAGCAGCTAATTGATAATAAGGTAATCCATTTCAATCTGTCTGTGTCTCTCTGTCTCTGTCTCTGTTTCTCTGTCTCTGTTTCTCTGTCTCTCTGTCTCTCTGTCTCTGTCTCTCTGTCTCTGTCTCTCTGTCTCTGTTTCTCTGTCTCTGTCTCTCTGTCTCTCTTTCTGTCTCTCTGTCTGTCTCTCTGTCTCTCTGTCTCTCTGTCTATGTCTTTGTCTCTCTTCTCTGTCTCTCTGTCTCTGTCTCCGTCTCTCTGTCTCTGTTTCTCTGTCTCTCTGTCTCTCTGTCTCTCTGTCTCTGTCTGTGTCTCTCTGTCTCTCTGTCTGTCTCTCTGTCTCTCTGTCTATGTCTTTGTCTCTCTTCTCTGTCTCTCTGTCTCTGTCTCTGTCTCTGTCTCAATGTCTCTCTCTCTCTGTCTCTCTGTCTCTCTGTCTATGTCTCTGTCTCTCTGTCTCTCTGTCTCTGTCTCTGTCTCTGTCTCTGTCTCTCTGTCTCTGTCTCTGTCTCTGTCTCTTTCTCTCTGTCTCTCTCTCTGTCTCTCTCTGTCTCTCTCTCTCTCTCCAAAAGTTTGGGTTCACTTAGAAATTGTAGCTGGAAACAACAGATTTTTTATGGAATATCTAGATAGGCAGACAGAGGCTCATTATCAGCAACCATCACTCCTGTGTTCCAATGGCACGTTGTGTTAGCTAATCAAAGTTTATCATTTTAAAACGCTAATTGATCATTAGAAAACCCTTTTGCAATTATGTTAGCACAGCTTAAAACTGTTATCTTGATTAAAGAAGCAATAAAACTGGCCTTCTTTAGACTAGTTGAGTATCTGGAGCATCAGCATTTGTGGGTTCCATTACGGGCTCAAAATGGCCAGAAACAAAGAACTTTCTTCTGAAACTCTTAAATCTATTCTTGTTCTGAGAAATGAAGGCTATTCCATGTGAGAAACTGCCAAGAAACTGAAAATCTCGTACAACGCTGTGTACTACTCCCTTCACAGAACAGCGCAAACTGGCTCTAACCAGAATAGAAAGAGGAGTGGGAGGCCCCGGTGCACAACTGAGCAAGAGGACAAGTACATTAGATTGTCTAGTTTGAGAAACAGACGCCTCACAAGTCCTCAACTGTCTGCTTCATTAAATAGTACCCGCAAAACACCAGTCTCAACGTCAACAGTGAAGAGGCGACTCCGGGATGCTCACATTGACTCTGTACTGGTACCCCTGTATATAGCCTCCATATTGACTCTGTACCGGTACCCCCTGTATATAGCCTCCACATTGACTCTGTCCCAGTACCCCCTGTATATAGCCTCCACATTGACTCTGTACCGTAACACCCTGTATATAGCCTCCACATTGACTCTGTCCCAGTACCCCCTGTATATAGCCTCCACATTGACTCTGTACCGGTACCCCCCTGTATATAGCCTCCACATTGACTCTGTACTGTAACACCCTGTATATAGTCTCCACATTGACTCTGTACCGGTACCCCCCTGTATATAGCCTCAACATTGACTCTGTACCTGTACCCCCTATATATAGCCTCCACATTGACTCTGTACCGGTACCCCCTGTATATAGCCTCCACATTGACTCTGTACCGGTACCCTGTATATAGCCTCCACATTGACTCTGTACCGGTACCCCCTGTATATAGCCTCCACATTGACTCTGTACCATTACCCCCTGTATATAGCCTCCACATTGACTCTGTACCGGTACCCTGTATATAGCCTCCACATTGACTCTGTACTGTAACACCCTGTATATAGTCTCCACATTGACTCTGTACCGGTACCCCCCTGTATATAGCCTCAACATTGACTCTGTACCTGTACCCCCTGTATATAGCCTCCACATTGACTCTGTACCGGTACCCCTTGTTTATAGCCTCCACATTGACTCTGTACCGGTACCCTGTATATAGCCTCCACATTGACTCTGTACCGGTACCCCCTGTATATAGCCTCCACATTGACTCTGTACCGGTACCCCCCTATATATAGCCTCCACATTGACTCTGTACCGGTACCCCCTGTATATAGCCTCCACATTGACTCTGTACCGGTACCCCCTGTATATAGCCTCCACATTGACTCTGTACCGGTACCCCCCTGTATATAGCCTCCACATTGACTCTGTACCGGTACCCCCTGTATATAGCCTCCACATTGACTCTGTACCGGTACCCCCTGTATATAGCCTCCACATTGACTCTGTACCATAACACCCTGTATATAGCCTCCACATTGACTCTGTACCGGTACCCCCTGTATATAGCCTCCACATTGACTCTGTACCGGTACCCCCCTGTATATAGCCTCCACATTGACTCTGTACCGGTACCCCCCTGTATATAGCCTCCACATTGACTCTGTACCGGTACCCCCCTGTATATAGCCTCCACATTGACTCTGTACCGGTACCCCCCTGTATATAGCCTCCACATTGACTCTGTACCGGTACCCCCCTGTATATAGCCTCCACATTGACTCTGTACCGGTACCCCCCTGTATATAGCCTCCACATTGACTCTGTACCGGTACCCCCCTGTATATAGCCTCCACATTGACTCTGTACCGGTACCCCCCTGTATATAGCCTCCACATTGACTCTGTACCGGTACCCCCTGTATATAGCCTCCACATTGACTCTGTACCGGTACCCCTTGTTTATAGCCTCCACATTGACTCTGTACCGGTACCCTGTATATAGCCTCCACATTGACTCTGTACCGGTACCCCCTGTATATATCCTCCACATTGACTCTGTACCGGTACCCCCCTGTATATAGCCTCCACATTGACTCTGTACCGGTACCCCCCTGTATATAGCCTCCACACTGACTCTGTACCGGTACCCCCTGTATATAGCCTCCACATTGACTCTGTACCGGTACCCCCCTGTATATAGCCTCCACATTGACTCTGTACCGGTACCCCCTGTATATAGCCTCCACATTGACTCTGTACCGGTACCCCTTGTTTATAGCCTCCACATTGACTCTGTACCGGTACCCTGTATATAGCCTCCACATTGACTCTGTACCGGTACCCCCTGTATATATCCTCCACATTGACTCTGTACCGGTACCCCCCTGTATATAGCCTCCACATTGACTCTGTACCGGTACCCCCCTGTATATAGCCTCCACACTGACTCTGTACCGGTACCCCCTGTATATAGCCTCCACATTGACTCTGTACCGGTACCCCTGTATATAGCCTCCACATTGACTCTGTACCGGTACCCCCTGTATATAGCCTCCACATTGACTCTGTACCGGTACCCCCTGTATATAGCCTCCACATTGACTCTGTACCGGTACCCCCTGTATATAGCCTCCACATTGACTCTGTACCGGTACCCCCCTGTATATAGCCTCCACATTGACTCTGTACCGGTACCCCCTGTATATAGCCTCCACATTGACTCTGTACCGTAATACCCTGTATATAGCCTCCACATTGACTCTGTACCGTAACACCCTGTATATAGCCTCCACATTGACTCTGTACCGGTACCCCCTGTATATAGCCTCCACATTGACTCTGTACCGGTACCCCCTGTATATAGCCTCCACACTGACTCTGTACCGGTACCCCCTGTATATAGCCTCCACATTGACTCTGTACCGGTACCCCTGTATATAGCCTCCACATTGACTCTGTACCGGTACCCCCTGTATATAGCCTCCACATTGACTCTGTACCGGTACCCCCTGTATATAGCCTCCACATTGACTCTGTACCGGTACCCCCTGTATATAGCCTCCACATTGACTCTGTACCGTAATACCCTGTATATAGCCTCCACATTGACTCTGTACCGTAACACCCTGTATATAGCCTCCACATTGACTCTGTACCGGTACCCCCTGTATATAGCCTCCACATTGACTCTGTACCGGTACCCCCTGTATATAGCCTCCACATTGACTCTGTACCGGTACCCCCTGTATATAGCCTCCACATTGACTCTGTACCGGTACCCCCTGTATATAGCCTCCACATTGACTCTGTACCGGTACCCCCCTGTATATAGCCTCCACATTGACTCTGTACCGGTACCCCCTGTATATAGCCTCCACATTGACTCTGTACCGTAATACCCTGTATATAGCCTCCACATTGACTCTGTACCGTAATACCCTGTATATAGCCTCCACATTGACTCTGTACCGGTGCCCCCTGTATATAGCCTCCACATTGACTCTGTACCGGTACCCCCTGTATATATCCTCCACATTGACTCTGTACCGGTACCCCCTGTATATAGCCTCCACATTGACTCTGTACTGTAACACCCTGTATATAGTCTCCACATTGACTCTGTACCGGTACCCCCCTGTATATAGCCTCCACATTGACTCTGTACTGTAACACCCTGTATATAGTCTCCACATTGACTCTGTACCGGTACCCCCCTGTATATAGCCTCAACATTGACTCTGTACCTGTACCCCCTATATATAGCCTCCACATTGACTCTGTACCGGTACCCCCTGTATATAGCCTCCACATTGACTCTGTACCGGTACCCTGTATATAGCCTCCACATTGACTCTGTACCGGTACCCCCTGTATATAGCCTCCACATTGACTCTGTACCATTACCCCCTGTATATAGCCTCCACATTGACTCTGTACCGGTACCCTGTATATAGCCTCCACATTGACTCTGTACTGTAACACCCTGTATATAGTCTCCACATTGACTCTGTACCGGTACCCCCTGTATATAGCCTCCACATTGACTCTGTACCGGTACTCCCTGTATATAGCCTCCACATTGACTCTGTACCGGTACCCCCCTGTATATAGCCTCAACATTGACTCTGTACCTGTACCCCCTGTATATAGCCTCCACATTGACTCTGTACCGGTACCCCTTGTTTATAGCCTCCACATTGACTCTGTACCGGTACCCTGTATATAGCCTCCACATTGACTCTGTACCGGTACCCCCTGTATATAGCCTCCACATTGACTCTGTACCGGTACCCCCCTATATATAGCCTCCACATTGACTCTGTACCGGTACCCCCTGTATATAGCCTCCACATTGACTCTGTACCGGTACCCCCCTGTATATAGCCTCCACATTGACTCTGTACCGGTACCCCCTGTATATAGCCTCCACATTGACTCTGTACCGGTACCCCCTGTATATAGCCTCCACATTGACTCTGTACCATAACACCCTGTATATAGCCTCCACATTGACTCTGTACCGGTACCCCCTGTATATAGCCTCCACATTGACTCTGTACCGGTACCCCCCTGTATATAGCCTCCACATTGACTCTGTACCGGTACCCCCCTGTATATAGCCTCCACATTGACTCTGTACCGGTACCCCCCTGTATATAGCCTCCACATTGACTCTGTACCGGTACCCCCCTGTATATAGCCTCCACATTGACTCTGTACCGGTACCCCCCTGTATATAGCCTCCACATTGACTCTGTACCGGTACCCCCCTGTATATAGCCTCCACATTGACTCTGTACCGGTACCCCCCTGTATATAGCCTCCACATTGACTCTGTACCGGTACCCCCCTGTATATAGCCTCCACATTGACTCTGTACCGGTACCCCCTGTATATAGCCTCCACATTGACTCTGTACCGGTACCCCTTGTTTATAGCCTCCACATTGACTCTGTACCGGTACCCTGTATATAGCCTCCACATTGACTCTGTACCGGTACCCCCTGTATATATCCTCCACATTGACTCTGTACCGGTACCCCCCTGTATATAGCCTCCACATTGACTCTGTACCGGTACCCCCCTGTATATAGCCTCCACACTGACTCTGTACCGGTACCCCCTGTATATAGCCTCCACATTGACTCTGTACCGGTACCCCCCTGTATATAGCCTCCACATTGACTCTGTACCGGTACCCCCTGTATATAGCCTCCACATTGACTCTGTACCGGTACCCCTTGTTTATAGCCTCCACATTGACTCTGTACCGGTACCCTGTATATAGCCTCCACATTGACTCTGTACCGGTACCCCCTGTATATATCCTCCACATTGACTCTGTACCGGTACCCCCCTGTATATAGCCTCCACATTGACTCTGTACCGGTACCCCCCTGTATATAGCCTCCACACTGACTCTGTACCGGTACCCCCTGTATATAGCCTCCACATTGACTCTGTACCGGTACCCCTGTATATAGCCTCCACATTGACTCTGTACCGGTACCCCCTGTATATAGCCTCCACATTGACTCTGTACCGGTACCCCCTGTATATAGCCTCCACATTGACTCTGTACCGGTACCCCCTGTATATAGCCTCCACATTGACTCTGTACCGGTACCCCCTGTATATAGCCTCCACATTGACTCTGTACCGGTACCCCCCTGTATATAGCCTCCACATTGACTCTGTACCGGTACCCCCTGTATATAGCCTCCACATTGACTCTGTACCGTAATACCCTGTATATAGCCTCCACATTGACTCTGTACCGTAACACCCTGTATATAGCCTCCACATTGACTCTGTACCGGTACCCCCTGTATATAGCCTCCACATTGACTCTGTACCGGTACCCCCTGTATATAGCCTCCACATTGACTCTGTACCGGTACCCCCTGTATATAGCCTCCACATTGACTCTGTACCGGTACCCCCTGTATATAGCCTCCACATTGACTCTGTACCGGTACCCCCCTGTATATAGCCTCCACATTGACTCTGTACCGGTACCCCCTGTATATAGCCTCCACATTGACTCTGTACCGTAATACCCTGTATATAGCCTCCACATTGACTCTGTACCGTAATACCCTGTATATAGCCTCCACATTGACTCTGTACCGGTGCCCCCTGTATATAGCCTCCACATTGACTCTGTACCGGTACCCCCTGTATATATCCTCCACATTGACTCTGTACCGGTACCCCCTGTATATAGCCTCCACATTGACTCTGTACCGGTACCCCCCTGTATATAGCCTCCACATTGACTCTGTACCGGTACCCCCTGTATATAGCCTCCACATTGACTCTGTACCGGTACCCCCTGTATATAGCCTCCACATTGACTCTGTACCGGTACCCCCTGTATATAGCCTCCACATTGACTCTGTACCGTAACACCCTGTATATAGCCTCCACACTGACTCTGTACCGGTACCCCCTGTATATAGCCTCCACATTGACTCTGTACCGTAATACCCTGTATATAGCCTCCACATTGACTCTGTACTGTAACACCCTGTATATAGCCTCCACATTGACTCTGTACCGTAATACCCTGTATATAGCCTCCACATTGACTCTGTACTGTAACACCCTGTATATAGCCTCCACATTGACTCTGTACCGTAATACCCTGTATATAACCTCCACATTGACTCTGTACCGTAATACCCTGTATATAGCCTCCACATTGACTCTGTACCGGTACCCCCTGTATATAGCCTCCACATTGACTCTGTACTGTAACACCCTGTATATAGCCTCCACATTGACTCTGTACCGTAATACCCTGTATATAGCCTCCACATTGACTCTGTACCGTAATACCCTGTATATAGCCTCCACATTGACTCTGTACCGTAATACCCTGTATATAGCCTTGTTATTATTATTTTACTGCTGCTCTTTAATTTGTAACTTTTATTTCTTATTGTTATCCACATTTTTCTTACCTGCATTGTTGGTTGGTTAAAGAGGTTGTAAGTAAACATTACACTGTGAAGTCTACACCTTTTGAATTAGTCTCATTTGACGGATTACATTTGATTTGTTTTGATTTATGGGTCGTTGTAACTGTTCATATGTACTTGGCACTATATTACACCTCACTCAGTAAGTCGCGACAGGTTTGGCTCTTCAACTCTGCTTCTTGATGCTACTCCAACGTAGAGAAACACACACGCTCTCCTCAAACATCAGATGTTTCTTCATTGATCAATAAGGGGCAGCCCCCCCTTTTTTTATTTATTACCCCGGGTGGCTGGCATAGTCAGAGTCATGAAATCATCAGAGCCTGTTTCAGGACTGCTGATCTAGGATAACATTTTCCTTGTAGAACAAAAGGAATAAAATGATATGGACAGGGGGGAAACCTGGTCCTCGATCAGCTACCCTTTATCTGTTGGGTAATGGGGTAGTTGGGTTGGGTTGTTGGGTAGTGGGGTAGTGGGGTAGTTGGGTAATGGGGTATTTGGGTGGTGGGGTAGTTGGGTTGTTGGGTTGGGGGGTATTTGGGTGGTGGAGTAGTTGGGTAGTTTTGTAGTTGGGTAGTAGGGTAGTTGGGTCGTGGGGTAGTTGGGTAGTGGTATAGTTGGGTAGTTTTGTAGTTGGGTAGTAGGGTAGTTGGGTAGTGGGGTAGTTGGGTAGTGGGGTAGTGGGGTAGTTGGGTAGTGGGGTAGTTGGGTAGTGGGGTAGTTGGGTAGTTGGGTAGTTGGGTTGTGGGGTAGTTGGGTAGTGGATAGTTAGGTCGTGGGGTAGTTGGGTTGTGGGGTAGTTGGGTAGTTGGGTAGTGGGGTAGATGGGTTGTGGGTAGTTGGGTAGTGGGGTAGATGGGTCGTGGGTAGTTGGGTAGTGGGGTAGATGGGTCGTGGGTAGTTGGGTTGTGGGGTAGTTGGGTAGTGGATAGTTGGGTAGTGGATAGTTGGGTAGTCGGGTAGTTGGGTCGTGGGGTAGTTGGGTTGTGGGGTAGTTGGGTTGTGGGGTAGTTGGGTCGTGGGGTAGTCGGGTAGTTGGGTCGTGGGGTAGTTGGGTTGTGGGGTAGTTGGGTCGTGGGTTAGTTGGGTTGTGGGGTAGTTTGGTCGTGGGGTAGTTGGGTATTTGGGTAGTTTGGTAGTGGATAGTTGGGTAGTTGGGTTGTGGATAGTTGGGTAGTTGGGTCGTGGGGTAGTTGGGTCGTGGGGTAGTTGGGTCGTGGGGTAGTCGGGTAGTTGGGTCGTGGGGCAATTGGGTTGTGGGGTAGTTGGGTCGTGGGTTAGTTGGGTTGTGGGGTAGTTTGGTCGTGGGGTAGTTGGGTATTTGGGTAGTTTGGTAGTGGATAGTTGGGTAGTCGGGTAGTTGGGTCGTGGGGTAGTTGGGTCGTGGGGTAGTTGGGTCGTGGGGTAGTTGGGTAGTTGGGTATTTGGGTAGTTTGGTAGTGGATAGTTGGGTCGTGGGGTAGTTGGGTCGTGGGGTAGTCGGGTAGTTCTGTCGTGGGGTAATTGGGTTGTGGGGTAGTTGGGTCGTGGGTAGTTGGGTTGTGGGGTAGTTTGGTCGTGGGGTAGTCGGGTAGTTGGGTCGTGGGGTAATTGGGTTGTGGGGTAGTTGGGTCGTGGGTTAGTTGGGTTGTGGGGTAGTTTGGTCGTGGGGTAGTTGGGTATTTGGGTAGTCTGGTAGTGGATAGTTGGGTAGTCGGGTAGTTGGGTCGTGGGGTAGTTGGGTCGTGGGGTAGTTGGGTCGTGGGGTAGTTGGGTATTTGGGTAGTTTGGTAGTGGATAGTTGGGTCGTGGGGTAGTTGGGTCGTGGGGTAGTTGGGTCGTGGGGTAGTTGGGTCGTGGGGTAGTTGGGTAGTTGGGTCGTGGTGTAGTTGGGTCGTGGTGTAGTTGGGTAGTCGGGTAGTTGGGTCGTGGCGTAGTTGGGTCGTGGGTTAGTTGGGTCGTGGGGTATTGGTGTGTCAGCCTCAGAGGCTGGCTGTGTTATTGTCAGTGATGCATTAGAGGAAGCTCTGGATTAACACCAGTGTAAACAGTGGGGTGATTTCTGGAGCGAGGTGGTGGTTTGGGAGAAATGCTGTCCTAACGTTGAACCTTTTAGAGAGGAGACTTGATGATTAGATCTCTTGGTTTTGTAGAGAGATCATCGCTATCCATTAAGTACTGTCCATTTGTCTCTTTAGTTATTATCAAACAACGTCATGTGTTATACAGAATAAACACGGCTAAAATCAGAGCTTTTTTGTTTCAGCAAGTGATGAGTTATCTAACAAATGTCGTTTATCATGTCAATGGCTTTTAGGGGTTGAGGGTTTGACGGGGCAGAATGTGAAAATATACAGTATTTTTCATTGAAGAGATGAGAAGCACTTGTGATTTGCGATCAAACAACTGCTAAAACATCTCGTCTCTCTTATTTTAACACATTTGGCAGCTGAAGTGCAATTTTTTTGTCATTAATTTGAAAACCAAAAGCACTGTCCTCCTTAGAGTTATTCAGAACTACAGGACTAACACAATCACAAAATACTCTGAAAACAAACCTCTCTTGACTGTAAATCAGAAACCACTCAACACTATTTTAGGTCTATCCAAATCTATCCAAACTGATATAAACTGATCATAGATCTATCCAAACTGATATAAACTGATCATAGATCTATCCAAACTGATATAAACTGATCATAGATCTTTCCAAATCTATCCAAACTGATATAAACTGATCATAGATCTATCCAAACTGATATAAACTGATCATAGATCCATCCAAACTGATATAAACTGATATAAACTGATCATATATCTATCCAAACTGATATAAACTGATCATATATCTATCCAAACTGATCTGAACTGATATAAACTGATCATAGATCCATCCAAACCGATATAAACTGATCATAGATCCATCCAAACTGATATAAACTGATCATATATCTATCCAAACTGATCTGAACTGATATAAACTGATATAAACTGATTATAGATCCATCCAAACTGATCTGAACTGATATAAACTGATTATAGATCCATCCAAACTGATCTGAACTGATATAAACTGAATATAGATCCATCCAAACTGATTTTAACTGATATAAACTGATTATAGATCCATCCAAACTGATCTGAACTGATATAAACTGATTATAGATCCATCCAAACTGATCTGAACTGATATAAACTGATCATAGATCTATCCAAACTGATATAAACTGATTATAGATCCATCCAAACTGATCTGAACTGATATAAACTGATCATATATCTATCCAAACTGATATAAACTGATCATATATCTATCCAAACTGATATAAACTGATCATATATCCTGTTTAGGATAGGGGGCAGTATTGACACGGCTGGATAAAAAACATACCCGATTTAATCTGGTTACCACTCCTACCCAGTAACTAGAATATGCATATAATTATTACATATGGATAGAAAACACCCTACATTTTCTAAAACTGTTTGAATGGTGTCTGTGAGTATAACAGAACTCAAATGGCAGGTCAAAACCTGAGAGATTCCTTTACAGGAAGTGGCCTGTCTGACCATTTCTTGAACTTTTCCATCTCTATCATTTACTAAGGATCTCTGCTCTAACGTGACACTTCCCACGTCGTCCATAGGTGCTCAGAGCCCGGGAAAAAACAGAATGTCGTCATTCCAGCCCCAGGCTGAAACACATTATCGCCTTTCTCAAGTGGCCGATCAAGGGACACTGGGCTTATGCGCATGACCCCGACCGCCCCCGCCTTTGGGATTTTTTCCTCTGTTTGCCGAAAAGGAGATTCCCTGTCGGAATATTATCGCTTTTCTACGAGAAAAATGTCGTAAAAATTGATTTTAAACAGCGGTTGACATGCTTCGAAGTACGGTAATGGAATACTTAGAATTTTATTGTCACGAATTGCGCCATGCGCGTGACACTTCTTTACTATTTCGGATAGTGTCTGGAACGCACGAACAAAACGCCGCTATTCGGATATAACGATGGATTATTTTGGACCAAACCAACATTTGTTATTGAAGTAGCAGTCCTGGGTGTGCATTCTGACAAAGACAACAAAAGGTAATCAAACTTTTATAATAGTAAATCTGATATTGGTGAGTGCTAAACTTGCCGGGTGTCTAAATAGCGAGCCCGTGATGCCTGGGCTATGTACTTAGAATATTGCAAAATGTGCTTTCACCAAAAAGCTATTTTAAAATCGGACATATCGAGTGCATAGAGGAGGTCTGTATCTATAATTCTTAAAATAATTGTTATGCTTTTTGTGAACGTTTATCGTGAGTAATTTAGTAAAATGTTAGCGAATTCCCCGGAAGTTTGCGGGGGGTATGCTAGTTCTGAACGTCACATGCTAATGTAAAAAGCTGGTTTTTGATATAAATATGAACTTGATTGAACAAAACATGCATGTATTGTATAACATAATGTCCTAGGTGTGTCATCTGATGAAGATCATCAAAGGTGAGTGCTGCATTTAGCTGTCTTCTGGGTTTTGGTGACATTATATGCTGGCTTGAAAAATGGGTGTCTGATTATTTCTGGCTTGGTACTCTGCTGACATAATCTAATGTTTTGCTTTCGTTGTAAAGCCTTTTTGAAATCGGACAGTGTGGTTAGATTAACGAGAGTCTTGTCTTTAAATGGCTGTAAAATAGTCATATGTTTGAGAAATTGAAGTAATAGGATTTTTAAGGTTTTGAAAATCGCGCCACAGGCTGGCAGTGGCTGTTACGTAGGTGGGACAAATTCGTCCCGCCTAGCCTAGAGAGGATATCTATCCAAACTGATATAAACTGATCATATATCTATCCAAACTGATATAAACTGATTGTAGATCTATCCAAACTGATCTGAACTGATCATATATCTATCCAAACTGATCTGAACTGATCATATATCTATCCAAACTGATATAAACTGATCATATATCTATCCAAACTGATCTGAACTGATCATATATATATCCAAACTGATATAAACTGATATAAACTCATTATAGATCCATCCAAACTGATCTGAACTGATATAAACTGATCATATATCTATCCAAACTGATATAAACTGATCATATATCTATCCAAACTGATATAAACTGATCATATATCTATCCAAACTGATCTGAACTGATCATATATCTATCCAAACTGATATAAACTGATATAAACTGATTATAGATCCATCCAAACTGATCTGAACTGATATAAACTGATCATATATCTATCCAAACTGATATAAACTGATCATATATCTATCCAAACTGATCTGAACTGATCATATATCTATCCAAACTGATATAAACTGATCATATTTCTATCCAAACTAATCTGAACTGATCATATATCTATCCAAACTGATATAAACTGATCATATTTCTATCCAAACTGATATAAACTGATCATATATCTATCCAAACTGATATAAACTGATCATATATCTATCCAAACTGATATAAACTGATCATATATCTATCCAAACTGATATAAACTGATCATATTTCTATCCAAACTGATCTTAACTGATCATATACCTATCCAAATCTATCTAAACTGATATAAACTGATATAAACTGATCATATATCTATCCAAACTGATATAAACTGATCATATATCTATCCAAACTGATATAAACTGATCATATATCTATCCAAACTGATATAAACTGATCATATATCTATCCAAACTGATATAAACTGATCATATATCTATCCAAACTGATATAAACTGATCATAGATCTATCCAAACTGATCTTAACTGATCATAGATCTATCCAAACTGCAGGATCTAAACGAAGCAACATCCAGAAATGCCCCTGGAGATTTCTGCCATGGCCACCTCTTGTGATATTCCATCCACTTTTGATTGAACATTTATTATTTACAGGGAAGTCCCATTGAGACCGAAGTCTCTGTTGCAAAGGAACCCTGCTTCACAAAACAATACAAAAGTACACAATAAGGAATTAGTGACACAATTATAACAATCATAGGCGGGAGAAAAAAGAAAACACTAAAATATAAATGCTGCACATTAGAGACATGGCAGTCATACATTAATAACTGTCTGCTTTTAGGGTAATTCTCTCCTCTGTGGTTTGGGGAAGGCTAATGAATCACGCACAGCATCATTATGTTTGTCTTTTCGTTGCTAAGCCCCTCGGCTAACTCCCAGTCCCAGTGTATTCTACCCCAGGGATTGTCTTCCTATCTCAACACATGTTCTGGTCACACACATTAGCATGTACCAGTCAGTCGCCTTGGGGGAGGTGGGTTAACAATGTCACATGTAGAGGATCTGCCCCACTGTGGTACATTGATATGCCTCAGGGCCACGTTTTAATCTGGTTCTATGGGCTAGATTCAATCCGTAGCGCTGTAGTTCCGCATTGCAGCACGATTTAAATTTAAAGGTCATTTCCGATTGAGCCTGCAAAATGCAACGTTAACCCGTGAATGCGGTATTCGCGAACGAACGCGGGAACATTTGCCCGTAAATCCTTTATACTCGTACCTGTATACGGGTTGAAAATGGCAGCGTTGGGCACTAATAAGCACCTAAATTGGAACGTAGTGGCTGTACAGTAACATGCATTACCTTGAAGTCAGACCTCAGGCTCTGCGCTTCACAGCTCTGTATGGGTTTTGACTGACAGCTGTTCTGAACTTGAGCACCGCGGGTGACAAGAAGTCGACCCCATCCCTTCTGCTAATTGGGAAACTTTTGCACATTTTTCGGTTGTCTGAGTGAGAGAGGGGGGGAGGGGGGGGGGGGGGGGGAATGTTGTGAATGGAGAGGAGTCGATGTGTTCTGAAAGATGAGACGTTGAGGATTATAATAAATATCGCTTCGATGTCATACAAGCAAACTACACACACCCGTGAGGTCAAATGTGTACTTCACATTTCCATATCATAACACTCATGTCATATACAGTGTCCATGTTTATTGATCACTATGTTAGATGTACAGTTATCAGATGACGTGACATCATATCCTGGGTTGTTCTGAACAGAATGAACTATGAACTATGAGCTGGGGCGGCAGGGTAGCCTAGTGGTTAGAGCGTTGGACTAGTAACCAGCAGGTAGCCTAGTGGTTAGAGCGTTGGACTAGTAACCAGCAGGTAGCCTAGTGGTTAGACCGTTGGACTAGTAACCAGCAGGTAGCCTAGTGGTTAGAGCGTTGGGCCAGTAACCAGCAGGTAGCCTAGTGGTTAGAGCGTTGGGACAGTAACCAGCAGGTAGCCTAGTGGTTAGAGTGTTGGACTAGTAACCAGCAGGTAGCCTAGTGGTTAGAGCGTTGGGACAGTAACCAGCAGGTAGCCTAGTGGTTAGAGTGTTGGGCCAGTAACCAGCAGGTAGCCTAGTAGTTAGAGCGTTGGGCCAGTAACCAGCAGGTAGCCTAGTGGTTAGAGCGTTGGGCCAGTAACCAGCAGGTAGCCTAGTGGTTAGAGCGTTGGGCCAGTAACCAGCAGGTAGCCTAGTGGTTAGAGCGTTGGGCCAGTAACCGAAAGGTTGCAAGTTTGAATCCCTGAGTTGACGAGGTAAAAATCTGTCGTTCTGCCCCTGAACAAGGCAGTTAACCCCACTGTTCCTCGGCCATCATTGAAAATAAGAATTTGTTCTTAACTGACTTGCCTGGTTAAATAAAGGTAAAATAAAAAACTATGAACTATACAAACTACGTTGGTCTATTGTGAAGAAAGTTTACCTTTCGGTCTAATAATTAATCCATTATCTGTTTCCTTTCAATTGATACCTTGGTTATGCATATGCTTCTCCGATTTCTTAGAAACATTTAAATGTAGCCCTATCCATATAGGATAATTCCAATTCAGTGTAAAGGGCTAAAGGTCAATCACGCTACAATATGGATTTCCAGCGACACAGATTGAATCAAGCCCTTAATCGTGTTTCCCTTTCCCATCTTACAAAAATCATATTGTTCCAAATCTTGGGCTAACTTTGATCAGTAGCGGGGATGATCAGTAGCGAAGATGATCAGCAGCAGGGATGATCAGTAGCAAGGATGATCAGTAGCAGGGATGATCAGTAGCAGGGATGATTAGTAGCAGGGATGATTAGTAGTAGAGATGATCAGTAGCAGGGATGATCAGTAGCAGAGATGATCAGTAGCAGGGATGATTAGTAGTAGAGATGATCAGTAGCAGGGATGATCAGTAGCAGAGATGATCAGTAGAAGGGATGATCAGTAGTAGAGATGATCAGTAGCAGGGATGATTAGTAGCAGAGATGATCAGTAGTAGAGATGATCAGTAGCAGGGATGATCAGTAGCAGGGATGATCAGTAGTAGGGATGATCAGTAGTAGAGATGATCAGTAGTAGAGATGATCAGTAGCAGGGATGATCAGTAGCAGGGATGATCAGTAGCAGAGATGATCAGTAGTCGAGATGATCAGTAGCAGGGATGATCAGTAGCAGAGATGATCAGTAGTAGAGATGGTCAGTAGCAGGGATGATCAGTAGCAGAGATGATCAGTAGTAGAGATGATCAGTTGTAGAGATGATCAGTAGCAGAGATGATCAGTAGCAGAGATGATCAGTAGTAGAGATGATCAGTAGTAGGGATGATCAGTAACAGGGATGATCAGTAGCAGGGATGATCAGTGGCAGAGATGATCAGTAGTAGAGATGATCAGAAGCGGGGATGATCAGTAGTAGAGATGATCAGTAGTAGAGATGATCAGTAGTAGAGATGATCAGTAGCGGGGGTGATCAGTAGCAGGGATGATCAGTAGCAGGGATGATCAGTAGCGGGGATGATCAGTAGTAGAGATGATCAGTAGTAGAGATGATCAGTAGCAGGGATCATTAGTAGCGAAGATGATCAGTAGCAGGGAAGATCAGTAGTAGGGATGATCAGTAGTAGAGATGATCAGTAGCAGGGATAATCAGTAGCAGGGATGATCAGTAGCAGGGATGACCAGTAGTAGAGATGATCAGTAGCAGGGATGATCCGTAGCAGGGATGGTCAGTAGCAGGGATGATCAGTAGTAGAGATGATCAGTAGTGGGGATGATCAGTAGTAGAGATGATCAGTAGCAGGGATGATAAGTAGTAGAGATGATCAGTAGCAGGGATGATCAGTAGTAGAGATGATCAGTAGTAGGGATGATCAGTAGCAGAGATGATCAGTAGTAGAGATGATCAGTAGCAGGGATGATCAGTAGTAGAGATGATCAGTAGTAGGGATGATCAGTAGCAGGGATGATCAGTAGTAGAGATGATAAGTAGTAGAGATGATCAGTAGCAGGGATGATCAGTAGTAGAGATGATCAGTAGTAGGGATGATCAGTAGCAGAGATGATCAGTAGTAGAGATGATCAGTAGCAGGGATGATCAGTAGTAGAGATGATCAGTAGTAGGGATGATCAGTAGCAGGGATGATCAGTAGTAGAGATGATCAGTAGTAGAGATGATCAGTAGCAGGGATGATCAGTAGCAGGGATGATCTTTAGCAGGGATGATCAGAAGCGGGGATGATTAGTAGTGGGGATGATCAGTAGCGGGGATGATCAGTAGCAGGGATGATCAGTAGTAGAGATGATCAGTAGTAGAGATGATCATTAGTAGAGATGATCAGTAGTAGAGATGATCAGTAGCAGGGATGATTAGTAGAAGGGATAATTATTGCTAATAGCTAACAAATAGTGTTTCTCAAGACATTGAGTTACTCTGGGTCCAAACCATAACAGGTCTCCTCTGGGTCCAAACCATAACAGGTCTCCTCTGGGTCCAAACCATAACAGGTCTCCTCTGGGTCCAAACCATAACAGGTCTTCTCTGGGTCCAAACCATAACAGGTCTCCTCTGGGTCCAAACCATAACAGGTCTCCTCTGGGTCCAAACCATAACAGGTCTCCTCTGGGTCCAAACCATAACAGGTCTCCTCTGGGACCAAACCATAACAGGTCTCCTCTGGGTCCAAACCATAACAGGTCTCCTCTGGGTCCAAACCATAACAGGTCTCCTCTGGGTCCAAACCATAACAGGTCTCCTCTGGGTCCAAACCATAACAGGTCTCCTCTGGGTCCAAACCATAACAGGTCTCCTCTGGGTCCAAACCATAACAGGTCTCCTCTGGGTCCAAACCATAACAGGTCTCCTCTGGGTCCATGTCATAACAGAATTACACTCAGACGGTTTGTGAATACAGACCCAAACTGTTTACTACAAGGATGAGAAATGGCTTTTTGGTCTGAGGACAGACAACTACTGCTCGATGCAACAAATTGATATCACAAGAAGTCTTATTGATTAGTGGGCAGTAGTCGAGACAGAGAACACTTTTTCAATTTTAAGAGAAGCTAATGAACAAAACTATCCGTGTCAAATGAGTTGAGAAGATATCATTAGAGTTCATGGCCCGGTATTAGAGATGTGGTAGGGATTTCGATATCAGTAGATTTCATTGCCTGGGATAGAGGTTTTGTAGGGATGTCTGGAAAAGGTACAAAAGCATTTGATGAAAATTAATTAATTAATGAATTGGTGGCAGGAGGATATCGAAAGAGTTAGATGGAAGGTTTATTCAAACGAACCAGAAAAGCTCCATCATTAGGACATTTGATTCTTCATTTTGGCATAACCCTTTACGATAACGTTTAGCTTTTTGCTGTTGTTAGAAATGTAAGGGCCTATAGAAAGTATTGAGTTATGTTTAGGTTACATGGTGAGATATCTGGAGTTTACATGGTGAGATATATATTGGTTACATGGTGAGATATCTATTGGTTACATGGTGAGATATCTATTGGTTACATGGTGAGATATCTATTGGTTACATGGTGAGATATCTATTGGTTACATGGTGAGATATCTATTGGTTACATGGTGAGATATATATTGGTTACATGGTGAGATATCTATTGGTTACATGGTGAGATATCTATTGGTTACATGGTGAGATATCTATTGGTTACATGGTGAGATATCTATTGGTTACATGGTGAGATATCTATTGGTTATATGGTGAGATATCTATTGGTTACATGGTGAGCTATCTATTGGTTACATGGTGAGATATCTATTGGTTACATGGTGAGATATCTATTGGTTACATGGTGAGATATCTATTGGTTACATGGTGAGATATCTATTGGTTACATGGTGAGATATCTATTGGTTACATGGTGAGATATCTGGACTTCCTCTCCAGTTGTTCAGTCTGCAGGGCTATACAGCAGGGTCCACCCTAATCCCCAGTATTCTCCCTGCCCCACTTACCCACATTCAGAGAGGCACCTGAGAAGGTCTATCCTCCAGTATACTCCCTGCCCCACTTACCCACATTCCGAGAGGCATCTGAGAAGGTCTCTACATCCACCCTATCCACCAGGACCCTCCCTTCCCTTTCAGGCCAAGGTGGAAGCAACTGTGGGTAATTGTTTCAAAGGGTTTTAATGCCAGGAGAGATCAGGAGGGACCAAACCAGGACTTGTGCTATTGCAGGGTCAAAACAGGGACTGGTACAAACCGAAGGCTGAAAGGTAAAGTGAAATAACCCTAACGGTGTGAAACTATATTCTGACTTCACCTCCTTCTTTGTCTCTGTTTTTAAACACGTTCCCATCACTTTGCTGGTTTCTGGTTGTTTTCCTGACTTCCTGTTGAGAAAAGGCTGACACACAGACATCTAACAGCCTCTGTCCTTCCCTCTTTTTTTTGTTGCTATTATTGCAACTTTCAAAAGTCGACATTCAAAGAAGAAGAAAATTGTATACTTTATTGTTTGAAATCGATTATGAAATGAAATTCCATGCCAGAGAGAAGACAGCTTAATTTTCTCATCTTTCTATAATTGCTTTGCCATTAGAAACTGTGATGATTTCATCCACAGATGCCTTTTGTCATTTCCACGACAGGATTCCCACCGATTTCCAATGTAGGTCGTTTGATTTTGAATCAGATGGTTTAAAGCTCTGACACGACTAGAGATTGTAGACAAACATTTTATAAATGAAGCCGATTTTTTTCAGTCACTGTTTGTCAGTTCGTCTTAATACATAAACCACTGAACCTATAATTAATGAAACATAAAGTGAAGTGTAGCCATCTTCAAGCTGTAATTTAAGGAGATTCTTGCACGTTATTGTCAATATATTTTACATTTAACTTTTTTTTAAAATTTTATTTCCACAAAACAGTCTCAATGAAAAGTGTTGATCTTCCTCATTCCTAAATATTTTCCGATATATTTAGATCATAAAACGTAACACATGAATCAATATATTGATCTATTGAGGTATATAGTTGTATTCTGTCAGCCTTCCTGTCCCTGAATATATTTAAGCAATAAGGCCCGAGAAGGGCGGCTGTTCTAATGCACGACACAATTCAGGGTGCCTGTACACAGCACTTAGCCGTGGTATATTGGCCGTATACCACCAACCCCCGAGGTGACTTATTGTCATTATAAACTGGTTACCAACGTAATTAGAACAGAAAGAAAAAAAAAATGTTTTATCCTACCCGTGATATACGGTCTAATCTACCATGGCTGTCAGCCAATCAGCATTCAGGGCTCGAACCACCCAGTTTATAATTTACAACATATAATGAATATATAGTGCTGTGTAATTATTGTACTGATATATTGAGGTATAGAGTCAATTTGAACTCTTGTCAGCCTTCCTGTCCGGCCGTCCCACAGCGACAGAAGTCAGCGTCAGATAGTGAGTGTCATGGTAGCCTCTTCCTTCCCTCCGTCAGTCTGCCTGTGTTCTGTGGCTCCATATGGTCCACCAGCTAATCAGATCAGACAGACAGCAACAAGCTCAAGGCTTCCCTTTCTACTCCAGATGGAGGGGAGGAGAAAGGGGGGGGGGATAGGCGGAGGGGAGAGGTAGAGAAGGAGGATGGCAGAATGAGGGGCGGGGAGAGAAGGGGGAGGAGGCGGGGGAGGTGAGGAAGAGGAGGAGGGGGAGGGGAGGAGGAGAGGAAGAGGAAGCGGAAGAGGAGTCAGAGGTTGGTGCCTAGTCACACCCCTTCCCATTAGCCACTGCCTCCCATTAGCCACTGCCTCCCATTAGCCACTGCCTCCAATTAGCCGCTGTCTCTCATTAGCCGCTCCCTCTCATTAGCCGCTCCCTCCCATTAGCCGCTCCCTCCCATTAGCCTCTGCCTCCCATTAGCCGCTCCCTCCCATTAGCCGCTCCCTCCCATTAGCCACTGCTTCCCATTAGCCACTGCCTCCCATTAGCCTCTGCCTCCCATTAGCCGCTCCCTCCCATTAGCCGCTCCCTCCCATTAGCTGCTGCCGCCCATTAGCCGCTCCCTCCCATTAGCCGCTCCCTCCTGTTAGCCTCTCCCTCCCTTTAGCTGCTGCCTCCCATTAGCCGCTCCCTCCTGTTAGCCTCTGCCTCCCATTAGCCGCTCCCTCCTGTTAGCCTCTCCCTCCCATTAGCCACTGCCTCCCATTATTCGCTCCCTCCCATTAGCCGCTCCCTTCCATTAGCCGCTATATCCCATTAGCCTCTCCCTCCCATTAGCCGCTATATCCCATTAGCCTCTCCCTCCCATTAGCCGCTGCCTCCCATTAGCCGCTCCCTCCCATTAGCCACTGCCTCCCATTAGCCGCTCCCTCCCATTAGCCACTGCCTCCCATTAGCCGCTCCCACCCATTAGCCGCTATATCCCATTAGCCACTGCCTCCCATTAGCCGCTCCCTCCCATTAGCCGCTATATCCCATTAGCCTCTTCCTGCCATTAGAAACTGCTCTCTTTCACCATCCTCTGTACACAGACCCAGACACACAACCTGCCTATCCTCTCTGAACATGACTGTCAGGATGAGGAAGATTCCTATCATACACTGCAATTATCCTGACAGCCCCAACACCGATTTAAGGGACAGACTTAGGTGGAATTTGGCCTTGAATAGAAGGGTCCAATATTGAAACAGGTAAATCAGAGCTGTATACGCAGAGCATAAACTGCATCATAAGAGAAAGTTTTGGAGTTCTAGCAGGTTTCTTGATCGTTGACAGTTTTCTAAAAGAGAAAAGCGTCCACATCTCACTTCCGCTGAAGGATATAAAGCCAGGAAAGAGGGGGGGGGGGGGAACATCAATCTCCTCTAAGTACCTAGGATTTAGTTGCAGGTTATGCCCCCTGTATCTAATTAAACGCTGTAAAATAAAGTTCCAGGCTTGCTGAGAGACTACCGTTGTAGTCCGCGGGGTATACGGGACACACACACACACACACACACACACACACACACACACACACACACACACACACACACAGCAGTCCTGGCTGGCAGGAGGCAGAGACCATCCTATAACTTAGTGGCTCTGAGGTACTTAATATATAATGCAATATTCTGTGCTGTGTCATTTGTCATTTGAACCAGGACACAGGTTATGGCTCAGGGCAATGCATCTGTCCATGCTGGGGAAGAGGGGGGGGGGGGGAGGGGAGGAGAGGGGAGGTGGGGGAGGAGAGGAGAGTGTAGGAGAGGTGGCGGGGAGGAGAGTGGAGGAGAGGAGAGGGCAGGGGAGGGGAGGAGAGGAAACGGGAGGTGAGGGGAGATGAGGAGAGGGGAGGGGAGGGGAGGTGGGGGGAGGAGAGGAGAGGAAGGGGAGGGGAGGTGGGGGGAGATGAGGAGAGGGGAGGAGAGGTGGGGGGAGATGAGGAGAGGGGAGGAGAGGAAGGGGGGGAGGGGGGCTAAAAGCTCCCCCAGCTGAGCCTGACAAACCACCCAATGATCCTGGGGCACTCCCGCTCTCCCTCTCCCTCTCCCTCTACCTCTCCCTCTCCCTCTCCCTCTCCCTCTACCTCTCCCTCTCCCTCTCCCTCTCCCTCTCCCTCTACCTCTCCCTCTCCCTCTCCCTCTCCCTCTACCTCTCCCTCTCCCTCTCCCTCTCCCTCTCCCTCTCCCTCTCCCTCTACCTCTCCCTCTACCTCTCCCTCTCCCTCTCCCTCTCCCTCTCCCTCTCCCTCTCCCTCTCCCTCTCCCTCTCCCTCTACCTCTCCCTCTCCCTCTCCCTCTCCCTCTCCTGTCTGGGGGTGTCTGTGTAGTCTACCATACCTCCCTCTTTAGTCCTACCTGATGGTCCAAGCCCTCCTCCTCATTCCTACCTGATGCTTTAAAGCCCCCCTCTTAAATTCTACCTATTGCTCCAGGCCCCCCTCTTAAATTCTACCTATTGCTCCAAGCCCCCTCTTAAATTCTACCTATTGCTCCAAGCCCCCTCTTAAATTCTACCTATTGCTCCAAGCCCTCCTCTTTAGTCCTACCTGAAGATCCAAGCCCTCTTCTTCTCTCTAGTCTAGTTAGCAGCCTCCTCTTCTCCCAGGGACAGTCCCAGTGACAGCTAGGCCGGAGTAGGAATCTCCTTGTGGGTTGACTAAATAAAACATATTGATGTCACACTGGGTGCAGCCTTGTTGTTTAGACGGTTCCTCTACGGCATTTATCAATCAAGACCCTTGCTCAATGGGTGAGTGGATGGGAGGAGGGGAGGAGGGGAGAAGGAGGGGAGAAGGAGGGGAGGCGGACGCAATATCTAATTCCAGCCCGGCGGCCTAACCGAGGGAGGGATGGGATGGGATGGGATGGGGGGGGGGCTAAGGCATGAAAAGACCTGCTATTCAATTTGCGCTTGTAAGCATAAGCACTGCCCTCTCTCCCTCTCTCCCTCTCCCCCTCCCTCCTTGCATCCTTCCCTCCCCTGCAATTTATATGCACGCATCACAAATGAGTACGAGTGGTGAGAGAGAGAGAGAGAGAGAGAGAGAGAGCGAACTAGAGAGAGAGAGAGATCATCATGCAGCCTTCAAATGGCTGACATAAGTTACAAGCAGAATGTTAATTATCCAGGCGGAGTAGGGTGATCATTCAGAAGGGCCTCTCTCTGTCAGGGGAGCTTGTCGCTATTGTATTCTCTATTCACCAGGCATCTGTAGTGACCCTCGGCGGGGGGGGGGGGGGGGGGTACCCCAGAACCAGGTGGACACATAGGGGGCCGACTCTCGAGAGGCTGGGCGATAAAGTACTCCTCGTGGAGTGTCTAACGCGAGCTAGAGACTACCCTCCTTGATTTATTACCTTATGATAAGGTTAGGATATATTCTTCCTGGTGTTTACGTTTATGTATACGCAAATCATATCTTTAACGGTTGATGTTTTTAAATAAGTAACAAGAAGAACGATTTTTTTAAATTTTCTGTTACAATATATTTTGGCCTCTTTAGTTTAATTCTGTCTTTAATAATGTAGCAACATCAGATATGACAAGAATAGAAAAATTTAAGCAACGACAGTGGAGTCTGGTCTGGTGTATCTGTTGGAGCAACGACAGGGGAGTCTGGTCTGCCATGCCTGTTGCCTGAAACATGGGTGGCGGAACCGGCTGGCGTGCCTGTTGCCTGAAACATGGGTGGTGGAGCCGGCTGGGGTGCCTGTTGCCTGAAACATGGGTGGCGGAGCCGGCTGGGGTGCCTGTTGCCTGAAACATGGGTGGTGGAGCCGGCTGGCGTTTCTGTTGCCTGAAACATGGGTGGCGGAGCCTGCTGGCGTGCCTGTTGCCTGAAACATGGGTGACGGAGCTGGCTGGGGTGCCTGTTGCCTGAAACATGGGTGGCGGAGCCGGCTGGCGTGCCTGTTGCCTGAAACATGGGTGGCGGAGCCGGCTGGGGTGCCTCTTGCCTGAAACATGGGTGGCGGAGCCGGCTGAGGTGCCTGTTGTCTGAAACATGGCTGGCGGAGCCGGTTGGCGTGCCTGTTGCCTGAAACATGGGTGGCGGAGCCGGCTGGCGTGCCTGTTGCCTGAAACATGGGTGGCGGAGCCGGCTGGCGTTTCTGTTGCCTAAAACATGGGTGGCGGAGCCTGCTGGCGTGCCTGTTGCCTGAAACATGGGTTGTGGAGCCGGCTTGCTTTTGTGCCTCTCTAACTCCACTGATTGACAGAAGTTTGACGGTGAAATTGAATCAGGTGTCCCACCAGCCTGGAACACAGGGGTCCTTAGATCCTCAAAAGGTTCTACAGCTGCACCATCGAGAGCATCCTGACTGGTTGCGTCACTGCCTGGTATGGCAACTGCTTGGCCTCCGACCGCAAGGCACTACAGAGGGTAATGCGTACGGCCCAGTACATCACAAGGGGGCCAAGGTTCCTGCCATCCAGGACCTCTATACCAGGCGGTGTCAGAGGAAGGCTCTAAAAATTGTCAAAGACTGCAGCCACCCAAGTCATAGACTGTTCTCTCTGCTACCGCACGGCAAGCAGTACCGGAGCGCCATGTCTAGGTCCAAAAGGCTTCTAAACAGCTTCTACCCCCAAGCCATAAGACTCCTGAACAGCTAATCAAAGGGCAACCCAGACTATTTGCATTGACCCCCCCCCCTCCCCTTCTATGCTGCTGCTACTCTCTGTTTATTATCTATGCGTAGCCACTTTAACTCTACCTACATGTACATATTACCTCAAATACCTCAACTTACCCCGCACATTGATTCTGTACCGGTAGCCTCGTTATTGTTATTGTTATTTCACTGCTGCTGTTTAATTATTTTATTTTCTATTTTAAAGGTTTTACTTAACACTTTTTTTCTTAAACTTCTTAAGGCATTGTTGGTTAAGGGTTTGTAAGTAAGCATTTAATTGTAAAGTCTAATACCTGTTGTATTCGGCGCATGTGACAAATACAATTTGATTTGATTTGAGACAGAATTTTTTTTTGGGGGGGATGCTGCTGCCAGAAATGGAAAACAAATGTGAAGGGGGAATGGGGACCGGTGAGGGAGGGAAGAGGGGATATTACAGATTTGACCTCTGACCCTGTCATCTTGCCCTCTCCCTTAATTTTCTTTATTTTTTCTATCTTTCTTTCTCTTTCTCTCCCCCTCTCTCTCTCTCTCTCTCTCTCTCTTCTCTATCTCCTCTCTCTCGCTCCCCTCTCTCTCTCTCTCTCTCGCTCTCCCTCTCTCTCTCTCTCTCTCTCTCTCTCTCTCTCTCCTCTCTCTCTCTCTCTCTCTCTATCTCCTCTCTCTCTCCCCTCTCTCTCTCTCGCTCCCCTCTCTCTCTCTCGCTCCCCTCTCTCTCTCTCTCTCTCTCTCTCTATCTCCTCTCTCGCTCCCCTCTCTCTCTCTCGCTCCCCTCTCTCTCTCTCGCTCCTCTCTCTGTCTCTCTCTCTCTCGCTCTCTCTCTCTCTCTCTCTCTCTCTCTCTCTTCTCTATCTCCTCTCTCTCTCTCGCTCCCCTCTCTCTCTCTCTCTCTCTCTCTCTCTCTCTCTCTCTCTCTATCTCCTCTCTCTCTCCCCTCTCTCTCTCTCGCTCCCCTCTCTCTCTCTCGCTCCCCCCTCTCTCTCTCTCTCTCTCTCTATCTCCTCTCTCGCTCCCCTCTCTCTCTCGCTCCCCTCTCTCTCTCTCGCTCCTCTCTCTCTCTCTCTCTCTCTCTCTCTCTCTCTCTCTATCTCCTCTCTCTCCTCTCATCTCCTCTCTCTTTTTTGTGTGCTCTATGGCAACGGTGTCTAGATGGAATTTGTATTTGTGGTCCTGGAAACTGAACCTTTTTTGGAACACCATTAATTTGTCTTACTGAAATGTACTGTCAGGGCCCAGGTCTGCCAGGGTCCATGTCTGACAGAATCTGTGCAGAAGATCTATGTGCTGCTGTAGGCCCTCCTTGGTTGGGGACAGAAGCATCAGATCATCAGCAAATGGTAACCATTTGACTTCAGATTCTAGTAGGGTGAGACCGGGTGCTGAAGACTGTTCTCGTGCCCTCACCAATTCGTTAATAAATATGCTGAAGAGGGTGGGGATCAAGCTACATCCTTGTCTCACACCACGGTCCTGTGGAAAGAAATGTGTCTTTTCTTGCCACTTTTAACTGCACACTTGTTGTTTGTGTACATGTATTTTATAATGTTGTATGTTGTTCCCCCAACACTGCTTTCCATAAATTTGTATAGCAGACCCTCAGGCCAAATTGAGTCGGAAAAAAATCAAATCAACAAAGCGTGAGAAGACTTTGCCTTTGTTAAGTTTTGTTTGTTTGTCAATTAGGGTGTGCAGGGTGAATACGTGGTCTGTCATACGGGAATTTGGCAAAACCCAATTAGACATTTGCTTAGTATGTTGTTTTCACTTAGGAAATGTACAAGTCTGCTGTTAATGATAATGCAGAGGAGTTTCCCAAAGTTGCCGTCGACGCATATCCCACAGAAGTTACTGGGACCATAGTTGTCTCCACTTTTGTGGATTGGGGTGATCAGTCCTTGGTTCCAAATATTAGGGAAGATGCCAGAGCTAAGAAAGATTTTAAAGAGTTTAAGTATAGCCAATTGAAATTTGTGGTCTGTATATTTTATAATTTATAATTTCATTTAGGACACCATCGACACCACAGGCCTTTTTGAGATGGAGTTGAATTTTGTGCTGTAGTTAATTTAATGTAATTAGAGAATCCAGTGGGTTCTGGTAGTCTTTAATAGTTGATTCTAAGATTTGTTTAAAGACTACCAGTTTTTCCTGTATACCAAATTAGCATACCCCCTGAGTCTCTTCCCTGTTTTACACCTAGTAGTTTGGTGGATGAGACTACCAGCTCTCTGTAACCTAGAGGGCAACCAGTGCGTCCATCTCCTTTATACCATGTTTCTTGTAGGATGACAATGTCTGTATTTCCAATTTCTTTGATGAAGTCCAGGTTCCTGCTCGTTAGGCCAAAGGCAGATGACCTCAGACCTTATATATTCCAGGATGAGATAGTAAAAGCTTTGAGTTCCATTTTGTCTAGTGTTGTTTTTGTGTGGTTTAGGCCCTAACCATCACAGTAGGTCTCTCTCTCTGTCTCTCTCTGTGTCTCTCTTTTTGTCTCTCTTTGTCTCTCTCTGTCTCTCTCTCTCTGTCTCTCTCTCTCACGCTATCTCTGTATCTCTCTGTTTCTCTCTCTCTCTCTCTCTCTCTCTCTCTCTCTCTCTCTCTCTGACACTAGCGTCTGTCTTGTTAGTGTCCTCTTACTCCCAGTGTCTCAACTGTTGCCATCTGGGCCTATTAGCAGGCTAAGCCCGGGTGCTAACCCCCCCTTTACTAACCCCACGGTGCTTTGTCTTGTGGCCCTGCCCTGCCTGGGACTGGGAATGTCTCTGTGTGATTTATCCAGTCCACTACCCAGGGCTAACTGTGGGCTAACCTGTTCACCCCCAACAGGGAAGATGGACACATTACTGGTGAACAGGGTTCCAAGGGTTCCAAAGGGTTCCAGAGACCAACTGCCCTCTAGGATTTATTGAGTCATTATCTGTAGGTTGACAGTAAGTCTAATCTAGCCAGTAATATACTGGCAGGGGAGAGGAGGTTCCCACTAGATGGTCAAGCTGCTAAATCAAAATGAGCTATATCATAAAAATTTATTCAAAACATACATTCGTTTTTTAGGTCTTAATTTAAGGTTAGCAGTCTGGTAAAATGTTTTTTTTTTTTTTAATTTAACATGGCAAGTCAGTTATTAAGAACAAATTCTTATTTTACAATGGGATTAAAAAAAAACTATAAAAACTATATATAAATAATGACAAAACACACATCACGACAAGAGAGACAACACAACACTACATAAAGAGAGATCTAAGGCAACAACACAGCGACACAGGACAACACAACATGACAACACAGCATGGTAGCAACACAACATGACAACACAGCATGGTAGCAACACAACATAACAATAACATGGTAGCAGCACAACATGGTAGCAGCACAACATTGTAGCAACACAAAATGGTAGCTGCAAAAAACATGGTACAAATGTTATTGGGCACAGACAACAGCACAAAGGTAGAGACAACAATACATCACACAAAGCATCATTTACATTTTAGTCATTTAGCAGATGCTCTTATCCAGAGTGACTTACAGTAGTGAACGCAAACATTTCATACATGTTTTTTTTTCATAATGGCCCCCGTGAGAATTGAACCCACAACCCTGGCGTTGCAAACACCATGCTCTACCAACTGAGCCACAAAGCAGCCACAACTGTCAGTAAGAATGTCCATGATTGAGTCTTTGAATGAAGAGATTGTGATAAAACTGTCCAGTTTGAGTGTTTGTTGCAGCTCGTTCCAGTCACTAGCTGCAGCGAACTGAAAAGAGGAGTGACCCAGGGATGTGTGTGCTTTGGGGACCTTTAACAGAATGTGACTGGCAAAACGGGTGTTGTATGTGAAGGATGAAGTCTGCAGTAGATATCTCAGATAGGGGGGAGTGAGGCCTAAGAGGGTTTTATAAATAAGCATCAACCAGTGGGTCTTGCGACGGGTTATCAGAGATGACCAGTTTACAGAGGAGTATAGAGTGCAGTGATGTGTCCTAGAAGGAGCATTGGTGGAAAATCTGATGGCCGAATGGTAAAGAACATCTAGCCGCTCGAGAGCACCCTTACCTGCTGATCTATAAATTACGTCTCTGTATTCTAGCATGGGTAGCATGGTCATCTGAATCTGGGTTAGTTTGGCAGCTGGGGTGAAAGAGGAGCGATTACGATAGAGGAAGCCAAGTCTAGATTTAACTTTAGCCTGCAGCTTTGATATGTGCTTAGAGAAGGACAGTGTACCATCTAGCCATACTCCCAAGTACTTGTATGAGGTGACTACCTCAAGCTCTAAACCCTCAGAGGAAGTAATCACACCTGTGGGGAGAGGGGCATTCTTCTAACCAAACCACATTACCTTTGTTTTGGAGGTGTTCAGAACAAGGTTAACCTGTTATGGCTAGGGGGCAGTATTTTCACAGCCGGATAAAAAACGTACCCGATTTAATCTGATTATTACTCCTGCCCAGAAACTAGAATATGCATATAATTATTAGCTTTGGATAGAAAACACTCCAAAGTTTCTAAAACTGTTTGAATGGTGTCTGTGAGTATAACAGAACTCATTTGGCAGGCCAAAACCTGAGAAGATTCCATGCAGGAAGTGGCCAGTCTGACAATTTCTTGCCCTTCTTGATTATCTCTATCCATTACAGAGGATCTCTGCTGTTACGTGACACTTCCTACGGCTCCCATGGGCTCTCAGAAGGCGGCAAAAAGCTGAATCGTGGCTTTGCAGGCTCTGGTTGAAAAAAAGTAGCGCGTTTGGGTAGTGGCTGGTTACAGTACTGTGAGACTCAGGCGCGTGCCCGCGTCGACCCCATGCTATGTTTTCTTTCATCTGTTTACCTAAACGCAGATTCCCGGTCGGAATATTATCGCTTTTTTACGAGAAAAATTGCATAAAAATTGATTTTAAGGGCAGAGAAAGCTTGTTGGACACTAAGAAAGCTTTGTTGTAGAGCATTTAACACAAAATCCAGGGAGGGGCCAGCTGAGTATAAGACTGTATCATCTGCATATACATGGATGAGAGAGCTTCCTACCGCCTGAGTTATGTTGATGATGTAAATTGAGAAGAGAGTGGGGTCTAGGATCGATCCTTGGGGTGCTCCCTTGGTGACAGGCAGTGGCTGAGACAGCAGATGTTGAGTTTATACACTGCACTCTTTGAAAATGGAATAGTCTACCGTATCAAAAACTCTTTGAGGTAGTTAGCAAATCAGACCAAAGACCCCTCAGAGACACCAGTACTCCTTAGCCGGCCCACAAGATTGGAATGGTCTACCGTATTCAAAAGCTTTGGCCAAGTCAAAAAAATAGTAGCATAACTTTGCTTAGAATCAAGGGCAATGGTGACATCATTGAGGACCTTTAAGGTTGCAGTGACACATCCATAACCTGAGTGGAAACCAGATTGCAAACCAGAGAGAATACTATAGACAACCCTTGGGTTGTACCGTGGCAGAGATCTTTATACTCGGCCTTGTCTCAGGATGGTAGGTTGGTGGTTGGAGATATCCCTCTAGTGGTGTGGGGGCTGTGATTTGGCAAAGTGGGTGGGGTTGTATCTTGCCTGTTCGGCCCTGTCCGGGGGTTTCACCGGATGGGGCCACAGTGTCTACTGGCCCCTCCTTTCTCAGCCTCCAGTAATTATGCTGCAATAGTTTGTGTCGGGGGGGTAGGGTCAGTCTGTTATATCTGGAGTATTTCTCATGTCTTATCTGGTGTCCTGTGTGAATTTAAGTATGCTCTCTCTAATTCTATCTTTCTCTCTTTCTCTCTCTCTCTCTTTCTTTCTTTCTTTCTTTCTTTCTTTCTTTTTTTCTTTCTTTCTTTCTTTCTTTCTTTCTTTCTTTCTCTCTCTCGGAGGACCTGAGCCCTAGGACCATACCTCAGAACTACATGGCATGATGACTCCTTGCTGTCCCCAGTCCACCTGGCCGTGCAGTTGCTCCAGTTTCAACTGTTCTGCCTGCACCTATGGAACCCTGACCTGTTCACCGGACGTGCTACCTGTCCCAGACCTGCTGTTTTCTCTCTAGAGACAGCAGGAGCGGTAGAGATACTCTCAATGATCGGGTATGAAAAGGCAACTGACATTTACTCCTGAGTTGCTGACCTGTTGCACCCTCGACAACTACTGTGATTATTATTATTTGACCATGGTGGTCATTTATGAACATTTGAACATCTTGGCCATGTTCTGTTGTAATTTCTACCCAGCACAGCCAGAAGAGGACTGGCCACCCCTCATAGCCTGGTTCCTCTCTAGGTTTCTTCCTAGGTTCTGGCCTTTCTAGGGAGTTTTTCCGAGCCACTGTGCTTCTACAACTGCATTGTTTGCTATTTGGGGCTTTAGGCTGGGTTTCTGTACAGCACTTTGAGATATCAGAGGGATAAGCATCAGGGATACTCGCATTAGAAAGGGGTGGGAGATGAGGAAATGTTGGACGGGCAAGGAGGCATGGCTGAGTCAAATAGGAATCCTGACTTAATGAAGTGGTGATTAAAGAGCACAGCCATGTGCTTCTTGTCAGTAACAACCACATCATCAACTTTAAGGTACATGGGCAGCTGTGAGGAGGAGGGTTAATTCTCCAGGTCTTTAAATGTTTTTCAGAACTTCTTTGGGTTAGACCCACAGAGAGAAAACTGCTCCTTAAAGTAACTAACTTTGGCCTTCCGGATTGCCTGAGTGTCATGCCCTTAAACGTTCGTGACAGAATATCCCACCATTCAAGGACCAAGCAGCGTGCTCGGGAGGAAAAGGTGAGTTGGACCTGGGAGGAGATCATGGGAGGATGCGAGACCCTTCCTTGGAGGGAGTCGCCAAGAAATCGGGATGGACAGCGATGACGCTGGGGTCCACAGCCACAGAAACCCCAAGATTTTCTTTGGGGGGGGCACAAGGGGCGGACGGCTGAGCAGCGGAGAGTGCCAGAGCCCGAATGGGAATCGGTGGAGGAGTTCAATGAGGGATACCGGAGAGAGGTGTTGGCAAGGAGTATGCTGCAGTGCAGGCGTGCTGAAGAGCGTGTCTTCAGTCCGGTGCCACCTGTGTCAGCTCCACGCACCAGGCCTCCAGTACGCCTCCCCAGTCCGGTGCGTTCTGTGCCAGCTCCTCGCACTCGCCCTGAAGAGCGTGTCATCAGTCCGGTGCCATCTGTTCCGGCTCCACGCACCAGGTCTCAAGAGTGCCTCCCAAGTCCGGTGCCACCTGTGCCGGTTCCACGCACTCGCCCTGAAGAGCGTGTCATCAGTTCGGTGCCACCTGTGCCGGCTCCACGCACCAGGCCTCCGTGCGCCTCCCCAGCCTGGTACATCCTGTGCCGGCTACCCGCACTCGCCCTGAAGAGCGTGTCATCAGAGCTTTCGGCGACGGTTCGCAGTCCGGAGCTTCAAGTGACGGTCAACGGTCCGGAGCTTCCTGTGACGGCCAACGGTCCGGAGCTTCCTGTGACGGCCAACGGTCCGGAGCTTCCTGTGACGGCCAACGGCCCGGAGCCTCCAGTGACGGTCAATGGCCCGGAGCCTCCAGTGACGGTCAACGGTCCGGAGCTTCCAGTGACGGTCCACGGCCCGGAGCTTCCTGCGCCGGTGCCCAGTCCAGGCACAGAGTCCAACCCAGCTCCATGGCCGGAGTCTTCCTCTGCGCCGATGCCCAGTCCAGGCACGGCGTCCAGTCCCGCTTCAAGGCAGGAGTCCTCCTCAGCGCCGGTGCCCAGTCCAGGCACGGCATCCAGTCCTGCTCCATGGCCGGATCCTTCCTCTGCGCCAGTGCCCAGTCCAGGCACGGCGTCCAGTCCTGCTCCATGGCCAGAGCCTTCCTCTGCTCCGGTGCCCAGTCCAGGCACGGCGTTCAGCCCGGCTCCATGGCCGGATCCGTAGTCTGGGCAGGTGATAAGACCTGCACCGGAGCCGCCAACGACGCTAGTCACCCTCCCCATCTGGTTTCAGGTTTTACGGCCGGAGTCCGCACCTTTGGGGGGGGGGTACTGTCACGCCGTGACCATAGAGAGCCCTCGGGGTTCTCTATGGTGCTTTAGGTCAGGGCGTGATTCGGTTGTTCTATTAGTTATATTTCTATGTTGGTGTGTTGGTGTGGTTCCAAGTTAGAGGCAGCTGATGATCGTTGTCTCTAATTGGGGATCATACTTAAGTTGTCCTTTGTTCCCACCTGTTTGTGGGATGTTGTTTTCTGCTGTTGCACCATGGCTTTCTCGTTTCCTTGTTTGTTTATTGTTTTTTTTTTAAGTTTCACTTTAATAAATAAAGATGTTGAACTCAACTCACGCTGCGCCTTGGTCCGCTCCTTTAAATGTTTGTGACACTGAGTGCACTTATTTCTCATTTGCCTAAACGAGAGCCAGTCAGCCTGAGTATGCGTGTGTGGAGCCTTTCGCCAAATGCAATTATGGAGGTGGAGTAACTCTGCAAGATCACTGTCGAACCAGGGGTTGAACCTGTTTTTAAATCTCATTTTCTTTATGGGGGTGTGTTTGTTAACAATATCACTGAAAATATCAAAAAAGAACCTCCAAGCATCTTCGAAAGAGGGGATCAAGCTGATTCTATATCATTTTACAGAGGCTTGCTCAAAGTTTTTTAGCAAGCTTCTATGACAAATCAGGACAGATCGTTTCACTGAGCAGCAATATTGTATTTATTTATTATTTCACCTTTATTTAACCAGGTAGAATAGTTGAGAACAGGTTCTCATTTACAACTGCGACCTGGCCAAGATAAAGCAAAGCAGTTCGAATAAACAAACATACAGTCAATAATACAGTAGAACAAAAGAAAACAAAACGTCTATATACAGTGAGTGCAAATGAGGTTGGATTAGGGACGTAAGGCAATAAATAGGCCATGGTGGCGAAATAATTACAAAATAGCAATTAAACAGTGGAATGATAGATGTGCGGAAGATGAATGTGCAAGTAGAGATACTGGGGTGCATAGGAGCAAGATAAATAAATAAATACAGTATGGGGATGAGGTAGTTGGATGGGCTATTTACAGATGGGCTATGTACAGGTGCAGTGATCTGTGAGCTGCTCTGACAGCTGGTGCTTAAAGCTAGTGAAGAAGATATGAGTCTCCAGCTTCAGTGATTTTTGCAGTTCGTTCCAGTCATTGGCAGCATTTTGTAAATGACATCGCCAAAGTCGAGGATCAGTAGGATGGTCAGTTTTATGAGAGTATGTTTGACAGCATGAGTGAAGGATGCTTTGTTGCGAAATAGGAAGCCGATTCAAGATTTAACTTTGGATTGGAGATTCTTAATGTGAGTCTGGAAGGATAGTTTACAGTCTAACCAGACACCTAGGTATTTGTAGTTGTCCACATATTCTAAGTCAGAGCCGTCCAGAGTAGTGATGCTGGACAGGCGGGCAGGTGCGGGCAGCGATCGGTTGAATAGCATGCGTTTAGTTTTACTTGCATTTAAGAGCAGTTGGAGAGTTGTATGGCATTGAAGCTCATCTGGAGGTTAGTTAACACAGTGTCCAAAGAAGGGCCAGAGGTATACAGAATTGTGTAGTCTGCGTAGAGGTGGATCAGAGAATCACCAGCAGCAAGAGCGACGTCATTGATGTATGCAGAGAAAAGAGTCGGCCCGAGAATTGAACCCTGTGGCACCCCCATAGAGACTGCGAACACAGGCTGTAAAACAGTAAGGTCATTACAGAAAACACCAGACTGATACCTATTCGTCGCTAAAATATTGTAATCAGATTAATCAGAGACTTTAAAAAAAAACTAGATGATTTCTTCTTGGATTTCTTTTAAACTAAGAAAATATGTTTAGAAAAAATGCATGATGGATGGGGAGGTTAGAATGGGGAGGTTAGAATGGGGAGGTTAGAATGGGGAGGTTAGGATGGGGAGGTTTTAGGATGGGGAGGTTTTATGATCGGGAGGTTAAGATGGGGAGGTTTTATTATCGGGAGGTTAGGATGGGGAGGTTAGGATGGGGAGGTTTTAGTATGGGGAGGTTATGATGGGGAAGTTAGGATGGGGAGGTTAGGATGGGGAGGTTGGGATGGGGAGGTTAGGATGGGGAGGTTTTAGGATGGAGAGGTTAGGATGGGGAGGTTAGGATGGGGAGGTTAGGATGGGGAGGTTAGGACGGGGAGTTTAGGATGGGGAGGTTAGGATGGGGAGGTTAGGATGGGGAGGTTTTAGGATGGGGAGGTTGAGATGGGGAGGTTGAGATGGGGAGGTTTTAGGATGGGGAGGTTGAGATGGGGAGGTTAGGATGGGGATGTTAGGATGGGGATGTTAGGATGGGGAGGTTAGGATGGGGAGGTTGAGATGGGGAGGTTAGGATGGGGATGTTAGGATGGGGATGTTAGGATGGGGAGGTTAGGATGGGGAGGTTGAGATGGGGAGGTTAGGATGGGGAGGTTAGGATGGGGAGGTTTTAGGATGGGGAGGTTGGGATGGGGAGGTTAGGATGGGGATGTTAGGATGGGGATGTTAGGATGGGGAGGTTGAGATGGGGAGGTTGAGATGGGGAGGTTAGGATGGGGATGTTAGGATGGGGATGTTAGGATGGGGAGGTTAGGATGGGGAGGTTGAGATGGGGAGGTTAGGATGGGGAGGTTAGGATGGGAAGATTGGGATGGGTATCTGTGTTGTTCTTTCTCTTTCACTGTTTCACAACACACAGAGGGTTGGGGTTTAATTAACTGTAATCTGATTATTTAAAACACTAACTGATCAGTTACATTAGCAGCTAAAATATTGTAATCAGAAAGAAAAAAAACTACATGATTTCTTCTTGGATTTCTTTTAAATTCAGAAAATATGTTTAGAAAAAATACATGATGACACCTTTCTGTTTTCTTAATGAAATTCAATTCAGCGTGACCACCAATCAGAGACCACTATGATGACACACCAAATGATGACCACCAATCAGAGACCACTATGATGACACACCAAATGATGACCACCAATCAGAGACCACTATGATGACACACCAAATGATGACCACCAATCAGAGACCACTATGATGACACACCAAATGATTACCACCAATCAGAGACCACTAATGATGACACACCAAATGATGACCACCAATCAGAGACCACTAATGATGACACACCAAATGATGACCACCAATCAGAGACCACTAATGATGACACACCAAATGATGACCACCAATCAGAGACCACTAATGATGACACACCAAATGATGACCACCAATCAGAGACCACTAATGATGACACACCAAATGATGACCACCAATCAGAGACCACTAAAGATGACACACCAAATGATGACCACCAATCAGAGACCACTATGATGACACACCAAATGATGACCACCAATCAGAGACCACTATGATGACACACCAAATGATGACCACCAATCAGAGACCACTATGATGACACACCAAATGATTACCACCAATCAGAGACCACTAATGATGACACACCAAATGATGACCACCAATCAGAGACCACTAATGATGACACACCAAATGATGACCACCAATCAGAGACCACTATGATGACACACCAAATGATTACCACCAATCAGAGACCATTATGATGACACACCAAATGATGACCACCAATCAGAGACCACTAATGATGACACACCAAATGATGACCACCAATCAGAGACCACTATGATGACACACCAAATGATGACCACCAATCAGAGACCACTATGATGACACACCAAATGATGACCACCAATCAGAGACCACTATGATGACACACCAAATGATTACCACCAATCAGAGACCACTATGATGACCCACCAAATGATTACCACCAATCAGAGACCACTATGATGACCCACCAAATGATGACCACCAATCAGAGACCATTATGATGACACACCAAATGCGTTTTGATGGATCCTTTTTGTCTTCTTCTAATGCCTCTTAAAGGGAAAGTCATCAGGTTGTGTTACTGAGTTTGGGTAATCCAAAAGTTACTTTACTGATTACAATTTTAGGTAAATAGTCAAACGTATCACATTTAGAAAGTTTTCTACCCAATTCTGCTCACTCACTCACACACTCACTCACACACACACACACGCACGCACGCGCGCGCACACGCACACACACACACACACACACACACACACACACACACACACACACACACACACACGCACACGCACACGCACACGCACACGCACACACATTACTGCTTTTCAACCTCTGTATTCAGCTCAGATGTAAATCCTTAGGGGTGGCAGGTAGCCTAGTGGTTAGAGGGTTGGACTAGTAACCGTAAAGGTTGCAAGATCGAAATCCCCGAGCTGACATGGTACAAATCTGTCGTTCTGCCTTTGAACAAGGCAGTTACACCCACTGTTCCTAGGCCGTTATCGAAAATAAGAATATATTGCAGACATTTATGTGTTTGTTTTCACATCGAAAGGGGTTCAATCTTGCTTGGAAAATTGATACTATTTGCATGTATTTTCTAGTGACTAAAACTTGGCCTAGAAGGCCAGCATCCCGGAGTCGCCTCTTCACTGTTGACATAATAGAACACATAACACAGAATAGAACACAGAATAGAACACATAACACAGAATAGAACACAGAATAGAACACAGAATAGAACACAGAATAGAACACAGAATAGAACATATAACACAGAATAGAACACAGAATAGAACACAGAATAGAACATATAACACAGAATAGAACACAGAATAGAACACAGAATAGAACATATAACACAGAATAGAACATATAACACAGAATAGAACACATAACACAGAATAGAACACAGAATAGAACACAGAATAGAACACAGAATAGAACACATAACACAGAATAGAACACAGAATAGAACACAGAATAGAACATATAACACAGAATAGAACATATAACACAGAATAGAACACAGAATAGAACACATAACACAGAATAGAACACAGAATAGAACATATAACACAGAATAGAACAAAGAATAGAACACTGAATAGAACAAAGAATAGAACACAGAATAGAACACAGAATAGAACATATAACACAGAATAGAACACAGAATAGAACACAGAATAGAACACAGAATACAACATATAACACAGAATAGAACAAAGAATAGAACACTGAATAGAACAAAGAATAGAACACAGAATAGAACATATAACACATAATAGAACACAGAATAGAACACAGAATAGAACACATAACACATAATAGAATACAGAATAGAAGCCAGAATAGATCACAGAATAGAACACATTGCACAGATTTTACAACGGGTGGGTCTAATCCTGAATGCTGATTGGTTAAAACCTCATTTCAGCCGGTGTCTTTTCCACAAGTTACCACCGGCTAAATCTATGACTTTAAAATGCCAATTTACTCTGTTCCATCTGATTGCGCAATCCACTGTCTCATCAGCCCAGCCAGGCAATTTATAAACTTGATCTCCACTATAAAAAGCATCTAGACATTATCTCACATTTCTTTTAGACTAACATTTAGTTTTCAACAGTGGAGATTTGTATAAACCTTCCTGTCTGTCTCTCCGACATTTACAAAAAAAATTCTATATTCAAATTCAATCTCCCATAGAAATGAACATGTCGGGAGTCGAGACGAGACAGACAGTCAACCAGTGGAAATCATGAATCAGCTGGCATCATTTTTATGGATATATACAGAGAAATGTCAATTGAAAAAAGGTAAAACGAGAAAACAAAGTGCAGTTAGTTTACAGTCTTTCCAGCTTCAGTTGTAAGTGATTGTGTTAGCTGTGTTGTTGGCTAGCTCCTCTGAACAACAGTTTTCGCGCCTCATTAGCTTATTGTTATGGATGTATCCAAATAAATGTCACTAGAAAACAGCTTAAACAAATGGAAATTCAGCTGCAGTTGTTATTCTGGCTGCACTGTTTGACGTGACAGTAAGTTAGCCGTAGTTGGCTAGCTAGCAAGCAAGGGATAAGAACTTTGCCAGCCTGTATGGGAATGGATCATTTAGACTGAACGACTGGGTCTCGTCCATAGATACAGAACAAAAAGACTGAACTACTGGGTCGCGTCCATAGATACAGAACACAAAGACTGAACGACTGGGTCGCGTCCATAGATACAGAACAAAAAGACTGAACGACTGGGTCACGCCCATAGATACAGAACACAAAGACTGAACGACTGGGTCTCGTCTCTGGCAACTGAACCGATAGAACGATCAACCAGCCGGCTTGGGTAGCAACCTTAGATTAGTGTCGGGACTATATTTTGAGGAAGGATGAAATGGTATGAATAAATTCATAAAAATAATGTTTTTTAATGAAAATATGTCAATCATTATTTGAATATGTTGGTAACCTGTTATATAAAAGTGATAATGCCCTCGAAGCCGGTGTTTTGGAGGATATATTGGCACGGTTTGCTTGCCCTCGACTCCATCTCTGCCCTAACAACACCCGTGCAAATATAACCTCAAAACATGGGCTTCTCGGGCATTAGCACTTAAACAGAACACAGAACACAGAATACAACAGAGAACAAATAATAGAATACAGAACACTGAATAGATCACAGAACACAGAATTGAACAGAGAACAAAGAATAGAATACAGAACACAGAATAGAACACAGAACACAGAATAGAACACAGAATAGAACACAGAATGGAACTCAGAATAGAACACAGAATAGAACACAGAACACAGAATAGAACACAGAATAGAACACAGAATGGAACTCAGAATAGAACTCAGAATAGAACACAGAATAGAACACAGAACACAGAATAGAACACAGAATAGAACACAGAATGGAACTCAGAATAGAATACAGAATAGAACACAGAATAGAACAGAATAGAACATGTAACACAGAATAGAACATATAACACAGAATAGAACATATAACACAGAATAGAACATATAACACAGAATAGAACACAGAATAGAACAGAATAGAACACAGAATAGAACACAGAATAGAACACATAACACAGAATAGAACACAGAATGGAACACAGAATAGAACACAGAATGGAACTCAGAATAGAACACAGAATAGAACACAGAATAGAACAGAATAGAACACAGAATAGAACACAGAATAGAACACAGAATAGAACAGAATAGAACACAGAACACAGAATAGAACACAGAATGGAACACAGAATAGAACACAGAATAGAACATATAACACAGAATAGAACACAGAACACAGAATAGAACACAGAATGGAACACTGCTATAAAATAGAAGGGGAGGATCTAATGATGTATTCCTGGGGGAAACGGGGGTATACTGGTTAACTAGATTGGGGTGGGCCACAGAACAGCAGGACGGGAAAAGAAATAGAAGAGAAAAGAGGAGAGGAGAGGAGAGAAAAGGGAGCGTGCCCCCTAACTAACAGGTGGCCAGTCGACCTCAGCTGGTGGCAGCGTCAACTCTGCACTCTGACACTGGCCTTGTATGTGACTGGATACAAGTAGCTCCCTCCTCTCTCTCTCTCTCTCTCTCTCTCTCTCTCTCTCTCTCTCTCTCTCTCTCTCTCTCTCTCTCTCTCTCTCTCTCTCTATCATCTGTATCTCTTGCTCACTCTCACTCATCTTCTCCCTCTCTCTCTCTTTTCTTTCTCTCTCTCTCCTGTCTCTCTCTCTCTGTCTCTCTCCCTCTGTCTCTCTCTCTCCTCTCTCTCTCTCCTCTCTCTCTCTCTCTCTCCTATTCTCTCTCTCTCTCTCTCTCACACACACACTCTCACCCTCTCTCTCCTCTTCTCTCTCCCTCCTTTTCTCTCTCTCTCTGTCTCTCACACACTCTCTCTCTCCTCTTCTCTCTCTCTCTCCTTTTCTCTCTCCCCTCTCTCTCTCTCTGTCTCCTCTCTCTCTCTCTCCTATTCTCTCTCTCTCTCTCTCACACACACACTCTCGCACTCTCTCTCCTCTTCTCTCTCCCTCCTTTTCTCTCTCTCTCTGTCTCTCTCCCTCTGTCTCTCTCTCTCCTCTCTCTCTCTCTCTCTCCTATTCTCTCTCTCTCTCTCTCTCTCACACACACACTCTCGCCCTCTCTCTCCTCTTCTCTCTCCCTCCTTTTCTCTCTCTCTCTGTCTCTCACACACTCTCTCTCTCCTCTTCTCTCTCTCTCTCCTTTTCTCTCTCCCCTCTCTCTCTCTCTGTCTCCTCTCTCTCTCTCTCCTATTCTCTCTCTCTCTCTCTCTCTCTCACACACACACTCTCGCACTCTCTCTCCTCTTCTCTCTCCCTCCTTTTCTCTCTCTCTGTCTCTCACACACTCTCTCTCTCCTCTTCTCTCTCTCTCTCCTTTTCTCTCTCCCCTGTCTCTCTCTCTGTCTCTCTCTGTCCTCTCTCTCTCCTCTTCTCTTTCTCTCCTTTTCTCTCTCTCTCTCTCTCTCTCTCTCTCTCTCTTTATCCTCTGTATTTCTTGCTCTCTTCTCTCTCTCTGTCTCTCTCCCTCTCTCTCTCTCTCTCCTCTCTCTCTTTTTCACTCTCTCTCTCTTTCTCCCCTCAATTAAATTCAATATAAGGGCTTTATTTGCATGGGAAACATGTTAACATTGCCAAAGCAATGTGAACTAGATAATAAGCAAAAGTGAAATAAACAATAACAATGAACAGTAAACATTACACTCACAAACGTTCCAAAATAATAAAGACATTTCAAATGTCATATTATGTGCAAATATTTAAAGTACAAAAGGGAGAAAAAAATCAACATAAATATGGGTTGTATTTACAATGGTGTTTGTTCTTCACTGGTTGACCTTTTCTTGTGGCAACAGGTCACAAATCTTGCTGCTGTGATGTCACACTGTGGTGTTTCACCCAGTAGATATGGGAGTTTATCAAAATTGGGTTTCTTTTCGAATTCTTTGTGTATCTGTGTAATCTGAGGGAAATACTTGTCTCTAACATAGTCATACATTTGGCAGGAGTTTAGGAAGTGCAGTTCGGTTTCCACCTCATTTTGTGGGCAGTGTGCACATAGCCTGTCTTCTTTTGAGAGCCTGGTCTGCCTTTCTCAATAGCAAGGCTATGCTCACTGAGTCTGTACATACAGTGCCTTTGTAAAGGGTCGATGTGCAGCAGGTGGGACGGAGTCAGGCGCAGGACACAGAGGATGAGTAATTACGGACATTTACTCAATGCGACAACAAAATAAATTCCACGCAGGGAAAACATTCCAGCTCACAACAGAAGCGACAGCTTAACACAGAACAAAACCATGTGGGAATCGTTAAATAGGGTTAAAAAGGGAATAAATAATGATGTAATGGAAACCAGGTGTGTACAATAAAGACAAAACAAATGGACAATGAAACATAGATCCGTGGAGGCTAGAAAACCGGTGAAGTCGACCGCCGAACGCCGCCCGAACAAGGATAGGCACCAACTTTGGCGGAAGTCGTGACAGTACCCCCCCCCTTGACATGCGGCTCCAGCAGTGCGCCAACACCGGCCTCGGGGACGACCCGGAGGACGAGGTGCAAGAGACGGTGAAATTCCCGTAGTAACGAAGGGTCCAGGATGTCCTCCACCGGCACCCAGCATCTCTCCTCCGGACCGTACCCCTCCCACTCCACGAGGTACTGAAGACTCCTCACCCGATGCCTTGAGTCCATGATGGCTCAAACCGTATACGCCAGGACCCCCTCGATGTTCAGAGGGGGCAGAGGAACCTCCCGCACCTCAGACTCCTGGAGCGGACCAGCCACCACCGAACTGAGGAGAGACACATGGAACACGGGGTTAATATGGTAATCGAGGGGGGGACCTATAACAAACCTCGTTCAGTCTCCTCAGGACTTTAAATGGCCCCATAAACCGCGGACCAGGGGATGAAAGCCGCCCACTCCCCCGGCCAGTCCTGGCAATAGGACCGCAGAAACCTACCCACATCCTGGTTAACCTCTATGGGCTAGGTGGGACGCAAGCGTCCCACCCGTGGTGCACTCCATCAACAGCAGGTGCATTTCAAGAGCGGCAAATTTGAATCCAAATAAATGTCAAAATTCAAATTTTTCAAACATACAACTATTTTACACCCTTTGAAAGATAAACATCTCCTTAATCTAACCACGTTTTACGATTTCAAAAAGGTTTTACGGCGAAAGCATAAATTTAGAGTATGTTAGGACAGTACATTTACAAGAGTTGTGTGTAATGGTGTGCCAATTCAAAGACAGGCGTCACCAAAACCATAAAATCAGCTAAAATGATGCACTAACCTTTTACAATCTCCAACAGATGACACTCCTAGGACATTGTGTTAGACAATGCATGCATTTTTAGTTCTATCAAGTTCATATTTATATCCAAAAACAGCGTTTTACTGTGGCGTTGATGTTCAGGAAATCGTTTCCCTCCAATAACCGGCATTCAAGTCAGCACCACAAATTAAATAATTAAAATTAGAAAACATTGGTAAAATATTATATTGTCATTTAAAGAATTATAGATTTACATCTCTTGAACGCAATCAACTTGCCAGATTTAAAAATAACCTTACTGGGAAATCACACTTTGCAATAATCTGAGCACTGCGCCCAGAAAAATACGCGTTGCGATACAGACTAGCCGCCATGTTGGGGAGATCTAAAATCGAAAATACTATGTAAATAATCCATTACCTTTGATTCTCTTCATCAGATGTCACTTCCAGGTATCACAGGTCCATAACGAATGTAGTTTTGTTCAAAAAAGCTCATCATTTATGTCCAAAAATCTCCGTCTTGTTAGCACATGATCTAAGCCCGCCGGACTTCACTTCATGAACGAGGGGAAAAAATATATTTACGTTCGTTCAAACATGTCAAACGTTGTATAGCATAAATCATTAGGGCCTTTTTTAACCAGAACATGAATAATATTCAAGGTGGACGAATGCATTCTCTTTTATAACGTATTGGAACGAGGGTACCCAACATGAACTCGCGCGCCAGGTGTCTAATGGGACATCATCGTTCCATGGCTCTTGTTCGGTCAGATCTCCCTCCAGAAGACTCAAAACACTTTGTAAAGGCTGGTGACATCTAGTGGAAGCAATAGGAAGTGCCAAAATATTCCTCAGCCCCTGTGTTTTTCAATGGCATAGGTTTAAAGGTAATACAACACATCAGATATCCACTTCCTGTCAGAATCTGTCTCAGGGTTTTGCCTGCCAAATGAGTTCTGTTATACTCACAGACACCATTCAAACAGTTTTAGAAACTTTAGGGTGTTTTCTATCCATATATAATAAGTATATGCATATTCTAGTTACTGGGTAGGATTAGTAACCAGATTAAATCGGGTACATTTTTTTATCCAGCCGTGCAAATACTGCCCCCTAGCCCTAACAGGTTAACTTCTCTGGGCTAGGTGGGACGTGACCATCCCACCTGCGGGACACACTATTCAACAGCCAGTGAAATAGCATGGCGCGAAATACAAAACAGCAAAAATGTCATCATTTCATTTTCTCAAACGATCAACTATTTTACACCATTTTAAAGATAAACTTCTCATTAATCTAACCACATTGTCCAATTTCAAAGGCTTTACGGCGAAAGCATAAAATTAGATTATGTTAGGACATAAACTTCACAAGAAAAACCACACAGCCATTTTCCAAGCAAGGACATGCATCACAAAAAACAAAAATTCTGCTAAAATATTCACTAACCTTTGATGATCTTCATCAGATGGCACTCATAGGACTTCATATTACACAATACATGTATGTTTTGCTCAATAAAGTTCATATTTATATCCAAAAACTCCATTTTACATTGGTGCATGATATTCAGAAAATGTATTCCCACCAAAACCACCGGTGAATGTGCACATCAATTTACAAAAATACTCATCATAAACGTTGATAAAATTTACAACAGTTATTGAAAGAATTATAGATACACTACTCCTTGACGCAACCGCTTTGTCAGATTTTAAAATAACTTTACGGAAAAAGCACTTTGTTCAATATTCTGAGTACATAGCTCGCCATCAATGCATGCTATACACATACCCGCCAAGTACTGGGGTCAACTAAACTCAGAATTAGTATTATAAATATTCTCTTACCTTTGCTGATCTTCGTCAGAATGCACTCCCAGGACCGCTACTTCCACAAGAAATGTTCTTTTTGTTCGAAATACTCCATATTTATGTCCAAATACTAACATGGCAAAAATCTGAAACTTTATGTCAAAAGATTATGCTTTTCTGCATCAAGATTGTGCAATAGAGTAAAATATATTTTGATTTGTTTAACACTTTTTTGGTTACTACGTGATTCCATATGTGTCATTTCATAGTTTTGATGTCTTCAATATTAATCTACAATGTAGAAAATGGTAAAAATAAAGAAAAACAGAGTGGTGGGGGTATAGGGAGGGTAGGGGGAGTACAGCGTGGTGGGGGTCTAGGGAGGGGTAGGAGGGAGTACAGCATGTTGGGGGGGTCTAGGGAGGGGTAGGGGGAGTACAGCGTGTTGGGGGGGTATAGGGAGGGGTAGGGGGAGTACAGGGTGTTGGGGGTATAGGGAGGGGTAGGGGGGAGTACAGCGTGGTGGTGGGGGGGTCTAGGGAGGGGTAGGGGGAGTACAGCGTGGTGGGGGGTCTAGGGAGGGGTAGGGGGAGTACAGCGTGGTTGGGGTCTAGGGAGGGGTAGGGGGGAGTACAGCGTGGTGGTGGGGGGGGTCTAGGGAGGGGTAGGGGGAGTACAGCGTGGTGGTGGGGGGGTCTAGGGAGGGGTAGGGGGAGTACAGCGTGTTGGGGGTATAGGGAGGGGTAGGAGGAGTACAGCGTGGTGGGGGGTCTAGGGAGGGGTAGGGGGAGTACAGCGTGGTTGGGGTCTAGGGAGGGGTAGGGGGGAGTACAGCGTGGTGGTGGGGGGTCTAGGGAGGGGTAGGGGGAGTACAGCGTGGTGTTCGGGGGTATAGGGAGGGGTAGGGGGAGTACAGCGTGGTGGTGGGGGGGTCTAGGGAGGGGTAGGGGGAGTACAGCGTGTTGGGGGGGGTCTAGGGAGGGTAGGGGGAGTACAGCGTGGTGGCGGTCTAGGGAGGGTAGGGGGAGTACAGCGTGGTGGGGGTCTAGGGAGGGGTAGGGGGGAGTACAGCGTGGTGGGGGGAGTCTAGGGAGGGGTAGGGGGAGTACAGCGTGGTAGGGGGTCTAGGGAGGGGTAGGGGGAGTACAGCGTGGTTGGGGTCTAGGGAGGGGTAGGGGGAGTACAGCGTGGTGGTGGTCTAGGGAGGGTAGGGGGAGTACAGCGTGTTGGGGTCTAGGGAGGTTAGGGGGGAGTACAGCGTGGTGGGGGTCTAGGGAAGGGTAGGGGGAGTACAGCGTGGTGGTGGGGGTCTAGGGAGGGGTAGGGGGAGTACAGCATGTTGGGGGTCTAGGGAGGGGTAGGGGGGAGTACAGCGTGGTGGAGGATCGGGTCTAGGGAGGGTAGGGGGAGTACAGCGTGGGGGGGGGTCTAGGGAGGGGTAAGGGGAGTACAGCGTGGTGGGGTGAGTCTAGGGAGGGGTAGGGGGAGTACAGCGTGGTGGGGGGGGGGTCTAGGGAGGGGTAGGGGGAGTACAGCGTGGTGGGGGGGGTCTAGGGAGGGGTAGGGGGAGTACAGCGTGGTGGGGGTGAGTCTAGGGAGGGGTAGGGGGAGTTTAGCGTGGTGGGGTCTAGGGAGGGGTAGGGGGGAGTACAGCGTGGTTGGGGGGTCTAGGGAGGGGTAGGGGGAGTTTAGCGTGGTGGAGGGTCTAGGGAGGGGTAGGGGGAGTACAGCGTGGTGGGGGTTCTAGGGAGGGGTAGGGGGAGTACAGCGGTGGTGGGGGGGTCTAGGGAAGGGTAGGGGGGAGTACAGCGTGGTTGGGGTCTAGGGAGGTTAGGGGGGAGTACAGCGTGGTGGGGGTCTAGGGAAGGGTAGGGGGAGTACAGCGTGGTGGTGGCGGGTCTAGGGAGGGGTAGGGGGAGTACAGCATGGTTGGGGGTCTAGGGAGGGGTAGGGGGAGTACAGCGTGGTGGTGGGGGGTCTAGGTAGGGGTAGGGGGAGTACAGCATGTTGGGGGGTCTAGGGAGGGGTAGGGGGGAGTACAGCGTGGTGGAGGATCGGGTCTAGGGAGGGGTAGGGGGGAGTACAGCGTGGTGGTGGGGGTCTAGGGAGGGGTAGGGGGAGTACAGCATGTTGGGGGTCTAGGGAGGGGTAGGGGGGAGTACAGCGTGGTGGAGGATCGGGTCTAGGGAGGGTAGGGGGAGTACAGCGTGGGGGGGGGTCTAGGGAGGGGTAAGGGGAGTACAGCGTGGTGGGGTGAATCTAGGGAGGGGTAGGGGGAGTACAGCGTGGTGGGGGGGGGGTCTAGGGAGGGGTAGGGGGAGTACAGCGTGGTGGAGGATCGGGTCTAGGGAGGGGGAGGGGGAGTACAGCGTGGTGGGGGGGGTCTAGGGAGGGGTAAGGGGAGTACAGCGTGGTGGGGGGGGTCTAGGGAGGGGGAGGAGGAGTACAGCGTGGTGGGGGGGGTCTAGGGAGGGGTAAGGGGAGTACAGCGTGGTGGGGGGGGTCTAGGGAGGGGTAGGGGGAGTACAGCGTGGTGGGGGTGAGTCTAGGGAGGGGTAGGGGGAGTTTAGCGTGGTGGGGTCTAGGGAGGGGTAGGGGGAGTTTAGCGTGGTGGGGTCTAGGGAGGGGTAGGGGGAGTTTAGCGTGGTGGGGTCTAGGGAGGGGTAGGGGGAGTACAGCGTGGTGGAGGGTCTAGGGAGGGGTAGGGGGAGTACAGTGTGGTGGTGGGGGTGAGTCTAGGGAGGGGTAGGGGGAGTACAGCGTGGTGGGGGTCTAGGGAGGGGTAGGGGGAGTACAGCGTGGTGGGGGTCTAGGGAGGGGTTTTGCGAGTATGGCCTGGAGCCCCCTTCCTCATCCCATCTGGTCGTTTAGAGAATACCTTGTGGTAATTACCCCCAGATGGCTTTGTGCTGCCATCCGCCTCGCCCATCCGTTGGTTCATGCCGTCTGACCTGGTGCCTCCAAGCCCCAATGAGCCCCACTGAGCCCAGTCGTTAACAACCACCTCACGCCATCACACCGACACAAAGTGGACCCACCTGATTAACCATTTATTATATTACTGGGTTATAAACAAATACAAGCTGAGCCAGTATAGTCTGATGTTATACTGACCGCTATGCAACTGGTCTGACGTTATACTGACCACTATGCAACTGGTCTGATGTTATACTGACCACTATGCAACTGGTCTGATGTTATACTGACCACTATGCAACTGGTCTGACGTTATACTGACCACTATGCTACTGGTCTGATGTTATACTGACCACTATGCTACTGGTCTGATGTTATACTGACCACCATCCAACCGGTCTGATGTTATACTGACCACTATGCTACTGGTCTGATGTTATACTGACCACTATGCTACTGGTCTGACGTTATACTGACCACTATGCAACTGGTCTGATGTTATACTGACCACTATGCAACTGGTCTGATGTTATACTGACCACTATGCAACTGGTCTGATGTTATACTGACCTACTACTTTGCTACGTCGGGATGGGAAGGGGTTTTCAGGGGATCTGTTTTATTTATCTTCAGGATGTTTCCTGTTGCCTGTTATTGGCTTGTTCCATTTTAGTTTTGTAATGGAAATTAGAATCCTTCCGAAACTCTGATTTAATCATCAAACGAAAAGCTGCTTTGAGATCCGTTAAAAAGGAGTGTTGGTGCTCCCCAAAACAACGACACCTAATCAATAGCTTAAATCAGTAGAGATCTGTGACATGATCATTCTCTGACAATGAGCCGCTGATACGAAACAAAATCATCTCTAATCACCTCTAACAGAAAGAGAAAACGGAGGAAGGGATCTGGGAATCACCATTATGGTCTTTAATTCCCTTTTTAAAAGTCAGTATTGAGAACAGTGTTCAAAAAGGACCCCTGTTGTGTTGGGTGGATGGTTAATTTCACCTGTTATGTTGAGTGGATGGTTAATTTCCCTTGCTTTGTTGGGTGGATGGTTAATTTCCCCTGCTTTGTTGGGTGGATGGTTAATTTCCCCTGTTATGTTGGGTGGATGGTTAATTTCCCCTGTTATGTTGGGTGGATGGTTAATTTCCCCTGTTATGTTGGGTGGATGGTTAATTTCCCCTGCTTTGTTGGGTGGATGGTTAATTCCCCTGTTATGTTGGGTGGATGGTTAATTTCCCCTGTTATGGTGGGTGGATGGTTAATTTCCCCTGTTATGTTGGGTGGATGGTTAATTTCCCCTGTTATGTTGGGTGGATGGTTAATTTTGCCTGTTATGTTGGGTGGATGGTTAATTTCCCCTGTTATGTTGGGTGGATGGTTAATTTCCCCTGTTATGTTGGGTGGATGGTTAATTTCCCCTGTTATGTTGGGTGGATGGTTAATTTCCCTTGTTATGTTGGGTGGATGGTTAATTTCCCCTGTTATGGTGGGTGGATGGTTAATTTCCCTTGTTATGTTGGGTGGATGGTTAATTTCCCCTGTTATGTTGGGTGGATGGTTAATTTCCCCTGTTATGTTGGGTGGATGGTTAATTTCCCCTACTTTGTTGGGTGGATGGTGAATTACCCCTGCTTTGTTGGGTGGATGGTTAATTCCCCCTGTTATGTTGGGTGGATGGTGAATTACCCCTACTTTGTTGGGTGGATGGTTAATTTCCCCTGTTATGTTGGGTGGATGGTTAATTTCCCCTGCTTTGTTGGGTGGATGGTTAATTTCCCCTGTTATGTTGGGTGGATGGTTAATTTCCCCTGCTTTGTTGGGTGGATGGTTAATTTCCCCTGTTATGTTGGGTGGATGGTTAATTTCCCCTACTTTGTTGGGTGGATGGTTAATTTCCCCTGTTATGTTGGGTGGATGGTTAAATTCCCCTGTTGTGTTGGGTGGATGGTTAATTTCCCCTGTTATGTTGTGTGGATGGTTAATTTCCCCTGTTATGTTGGGTGCATGGTTAATTTCCCCTGTTATGTTGGGTGGATGGTTAATTTCCCCTGTTGTGTTGGGTGGATGGTTAATTTCCCTTGTTATGGTGGGTGGATGGTTAATTTCCCTTGTTATGTTGGGTGGATGGTTAATTTCCCCTGCTTTGTTGGGTGGATGGTTAATTTCTCTTGTTATGTTGGGTGGATGGTTAATTTCCCCTGTTATGGTGGGTGGATGGTTAATTTCCCCTGCTTTGTTGGGTGGATGGTTAATTTCCCCTGCTTTGTTGGGTGGATGGTTAATTTCCCTTGTTATGTTGGGTGGATGGTTAATTTCCCCTGCTTTGTTGGGTGGATGGTTAATTTCCGGCCCCAGCCTTCGAACTCAGGCCCTGTGTGTAGTTAACTGACCCTCTCTGCCCATTCATCGCCATTTTACCTGTTGTTGTTGTCTTAGCTGATTAGCTGTTGTTGTCTTACCCGTTGTTGTCTAAGCCAGCTCTCCCAATCAACACCTGTGATTGCTTTATGCCTCGCTTTATGGCTCTCTCTAATGTCAATATGCCTTGTATACTGTTGTTTAGGGTAGTTATCATTGTTTTAGTTTACCTAGTCCCACGGTACATGCCTCAGATACCTCTTTTGTCCCACCTCCCACACATGCGGTGACCTCACCCACTTTAACTAGTGCGTCCAGAGATGCAACCTCTCTTATCATCACTCAGTGCCTGGGTTTACCTCCACTGTACCAGCACCCCACCATACCCCTGTCTGTACATTATGCCTTGAATCCCCTCAGCTTCCAGCTGTGCCCTGGACACCATATGTGGATTGATTGCCCCCCATCTATCTTCAGAGTTCGTTCTGTTAGGTGACCTAAACTGGGATATGCTTAACACCCCGGCAGTCCTACAATCTAAGCTAGATGCCCTCAATCTCAAACAAATGATCAAGGAACCCACCAGGTACAACCCTAAATCCGTAAACATGGGCACCCTCATAGATATTATCCTGACCAACTTGCCCTCCAAATACACCTCTGCTGTTTTCAATCAGGATCTCAGCGATCACTGCCTCATTGTCTGCATCCGCTATGGGTCCGCGGTCAAACGACCACCCCTCATCACTGTCAAACACTCCCTAAAACCCTTCTGCGAGCAGGCCTTTCTAATCGACCTGGCCCGGGATGGAAGGATGAATGCTAGCCAGCAGCTAGTCCCATGAGCTGGTTGGATGGATGAATGCTAGCCAGCAGCTAGTCCCATGAGCTGGATGGATGGATGAATGCTAACCAGGAGCTAGTCCCATGAGCTGGATGAAGGATGAATGCTAGCCAGGAGCTAGTCCCATGAGCTGGATGGATGGATGAATGCTAGTCAGCAGCTAGTCTCATGAGCTGGTTGGAAGGATGAATGCTAGCCAGGAGCTAGTCCCATGAGCTGGATGGATGGATGGATGAATGCTAGTCAGCAGCTAGTCTCATGAGCTGGTTGGAAGGATGAATGCTAGCCAGGAGCTAGTCCCATGAGCTGGATGGATGGATGAATGCTAACCAGGAGCTAGTCCCATGAGCTGGATGAAGGATGAATGCTAGCCAGGAGCTAGTCCCATGAGCTGGATGGATGGATGAATGCTAGCCAAGAGCTAGTCCCATGAGCTGGATGGATGGATGAATGCTAGTCAGCAGCTAGTCTCATGAGCTGGTTGGAAGGATGAATGCTAGCCAGGAGCTAGTCCCATGAGCTGGATGGATGGATGAATGCTAGTCAGCAGCTAGTCTCATGAGCTGGTTGGAAGGATGAATGCTAGCCAGGAGCTAGTCCCATGAGCTGGTTGGAAGGATGAATGCTAACCAGGAGCTAGTCCCATGAGCTGGTTGGATGGATGAATGCTAACCAGGAGCTAGTCCCATGAGCTGGATGGAAGGATGAATGCTAGACAGGAGCTAGTCCCATGAGCTGGTTGGAAGGATGAATGCTAACCAGGAGCTAGTCCCATGAGCTGGTTGGATGGATGAATACTAGCCAGGAGCTAGTCCCATGAGCTGGTTGGAAGGATGAATGCTAACCAGGAGCTAGTCCCATGAGCTGGTTGGATGGATGAATGCTAGCCAGGAGCTAGTCCCATGAGCTGGTTGGAAGGATGTATGCTAGCCAGGAGCTAGTCCCATAAACTGGTTAGTCCAGAACAGACTATGGGAAGCACACAGTACTACATAGAGCCATAACTACATGGAACTCTATTCCACATCAAGTAACTAAAACAAGCAGTAAAATCACATTTAAAAACCAGACCTGAGGCTAACTCTAACCAGACCTGGGTTCAGATGCTATTCGAAATATCTCAAATACTTTGAGCGTTTCCTTTTTTGCCTGCTTGGCGTGCCAGATGGGTGTGGTTTGCAGTGTTTTGGGGGGGGGACCGTTCTATTGGTACCATTAAGACAGGCCAGCTAAATCCAGCACAAATAAAGTATTTGAAACGATTTCATGTTGTAGTTGAACCCTGGTCTGTCGCTAGCGTTAGCTTATGCAGGACAAAAGCTGGGCTATGACAGAGCTGTGACAGATACAGCCGCCCTGGTTGGAGAGCTGCCTGAGAGTGCTATTGATTCCTGATTAAGCCAGTGAAGAGAGTTCAGTGAGGAGTTCATAGAGACAGGCATCCCAAATGGAACCCTGTTCTCTATATTAGTGCCCTAGGCTGCCATTTGGGACTCACAGAAGCCCACTCCACCCCTGAGACTCAGTCAGCCCTGACAGAGAGGTGGCCTTTTTTTTATCTGTTGTAACAAAGTGGCCAGCGTGGAGGTTCTATAGATCCATCCAATGACATTCCCTGCCTTCTGTACCGGACTAATGGCTTCATGCTGCGATGCTGCGATGCTCAACCATTCTGTGTGTTCCCTGCCTCCTGTAAACTAACCTCAGTCTCCTGGTCTGTCTCTCTGTGTGTTCCTACCTCCTGTAAACTAACCTCAGTCTCCTGGTCTGTCTCTCTGTGTGTTCCTGCCTCCTGTAAACTAACCTCAGTCTCCTGGTCTGTCTCTCTGTGTGTTCCTGCCTCCTGTAAACTAACCTCAGTCTCCTGGTCTGTCTCTCTGTGTGTTCCTACCTCCTGTAAACTAACCTCAGTCTCCTGGTCTGTCTCTCTGTGTGTTCCTACCTCCTGTAAACTAACCTCAGTCTCCTGGTCTGTCTCTCTGTGTGTTCCTACCTCCTGTAAACTAACCTCAGTCTCCTGGTCTGTCTCTCTGTGTGTTCCTACCTCCTGTAAACTAACCTCAGTCTCCTGGTCTGTCTCTCTGTGTGTTCCTACCTCCTGTAAACTAACCTCAGTCTCCTGGTCTGTCTCTCTGTGTGTTCCTGCCTCCTGTAAACTAACCTCAGTCTCCTGGTCTGTCTCTCTGTGTGTTCCTACCTCCTGTAAACTAACCTCAGTCTCCTGGTCTGTCTCTCTGTGTGTTCCTACCTCCTGTAAACTAACCTCAGTCTCCTGGTCTGTCTCTCTGTGTGTTCCTACCTCCTGTAAACTAACCTCAGTCTCCTGGTCTGTCTCTCTGTGTGTTCCTACCTCCTGTAAACTAACCTCAGTCTCCTGGTCTGTCTCTCTGTGTGTTCCTACCTCCTGTAAACTAACCTCAGTCTCCTGGTCTGTCTCTCTGTGTGTTCCTACCTCCTGTAAACTAACCTCAGTCTCCTGGTCTGTCTCTCTGTGTGTTCCTACCTCCTGTAAACTAACCTCAGTCTCCTGGTCTGTCTCTCTGTGTGTTCCTACCTCCAGTAAACTAACCTCAGTCTCCTGGTCTGTCTCTCTGTGTGTTCATACCTCCTGTAAACTAACCTCAGTCTCCTGGTCTGTCTCTCTGTGTGTTCCTGCCTCCTGTAAACTAACCTCAGTCTCCTGGTCTGTCTCTCTGTGTGTTCATACCTCCTGTAAACTAACCTCAGTCTCCTGGTCTGTCTCTCTGTGTGTTCCTGCCTCCTGTAAACTAACCTCAGTCTCCTGGTCTGTCTCTCTGTGTGTTCCTACCTCCTGTAAACTAACCTCAGTCTCCTGGTCTGTCTCTCTGTGTGTTCCTACCTCCTGTAAACTAACCTCAGTCTCCTGGTCTGTCTCTCTGTGTGTTCCTACCTCCTGTAAACTAACCTCAGTCTCCTGGTCTGTCTCTCTGTGTGTTCCTGCCTCCTGTAAACTAACCTCAGTCTCCTGGTCTGTCTCTCTGTGTGTTCATACCTCCTGTAAACTAACCTCAGTCTCCTGGTCTGTCTCTCTGTGTGTTCCTGCCTCCTGTAAACTAACCTCAGTCTCCTGGTCTGTCTCTCTGTGTGTTCCTACCTCCTGTAAACTAACCTCAGTCTCCTGGTCTGTCTCTCTGTGTGTTCATACCTCCTGTAAACTAACCTCAGTCTCCTGGTCTGTCTCTCTGTGTGTTCCTGCCTCCTGTAAACTAACCTCAGTCTCCTGGTCTGTCTCTCTGTGTGTTCCTACCTCCTGTAAACTAACCTCAGTCTCCTGGTCTGTCTCTCTGTGTGTTCCTGCCTCCTGTAAACTAACCTCAGTCTCCTGGTCTGTCTCTCTGTGTGTTCATACCTCCTGTAAACTAACCTCAGTCTCCTGGTCTGTCTCTCTGTGTGTTCCTACCTCCTGTAAACTAACCTCAGTCTCCTGGTCTGTCTCTCTGTGTGTTCCTACCTCCTGTAAACTAACCTCAGTCTCCTGGTCTGTCTCTCTGTGTGTTCCTACCTCCTGTAAACTAATATAATCTCTAAACTGAAGGCTTAAATACTGGTCCATCACATCTTCATCATCACTCCCTGAACGAATATAGTATGTTAAAGTAAGCATCAATTATTATTATTTTCATATTAGCCACGCGGAGACAGACAGACAGACAGACAGACAATAACATTTAAAAAATGTTTAAGTCGCATTGCATTTCATGATTTTAATCAGCAGGTTTAATACCGAGAGAGACAAGCTGAGCCGATTTTGAAAGACAGATCTTTTTTTTTTTGGTACAAAAAGGTACATAAGACTTGAGGTATGTTGTATGAAGTCTTTTTGTGTGATGTAAATCCCCAGTTTTGTGATCTGGTATTAAAGTAATACCCAACACAGGCCGTTTGTGGTTTTGTTCTTGTTTTGCTTTTGGGAGGGGGGGGGTACAGGGGATTAAGTGCACAACAAGGGAAAGATAACAGCTGTCAGATGGATAAACCTAAACACCATGCTTAATAACCCATATAGGCCCCAACACATTGTCCGTGACTCCAGCCACCCCAGTCATAGACTGTTCTCTCTGCTACCCGCACGGCAAGCGGTACCGGAACGCCAAGTCTAGGACCAAGAAGCTTCTAAACAGCTTCTTCCCTCCAAGTCATAAGACTCCTGAACAGCTAATCAAATGGTTACCCAGACTATTTGCATTGCCGCCCCCCCCCCCCCCCCCCGCCCCTTTTACACCGTTGCTACTCTCTGTTTATTATCTATGCATAATCACTTTAACAACTCTACCTACATGAACATATTACCTCAATTACCTCGACTAACCTGTGCCACCGCATATTGACTCTGTACCGGAACCCACCTGTATATAGCCTCCACATTGACTCTGTACCGGTACCCCCTGTATATAGCCTCCACATTGACTCTGTACCGGTACCCCCTGTATATAGCCTCCACATTGACTCTGTACCGGTACCCCCTGTATATAGTCTCCACATTGACTCTGTACCGGTACCCCCTGTATATAGTCTCCACATTGACTCTGTACCGGTACCCCCTGTATATAACCTCCACATTGACTCTGTACCGGTACCCCCTGTATATAGTCTCCACATTGACTCTGTACCGGTACCCCCTGTATATAGCCTCCACATTGACTCTGTACCGGTGCCCCCTGTATATAGTCTCCACATTGACTCTGTACCGGTACCCCCTGTATATAGTCTCCACATTGACTCTGTACCGGTACCCCCTGTATATAGCCTCCACATTGACTCTGTACCGGTACCCCCTGTATATAGCCTCCACATTGACTCTGTACCGGTACCCCCTGTATATAGCCTCCACATTGACTCTGTACCGGTACCCCCTGTATATAGCCTCCACATTGACTCTGTACCGGTACCTACCTGTATATAGGCTCCACATTGACTCTGTACCGGTACCCCCTGTATATAGCCTCCACATTGACTCTGTACCGGTACCCCCTGTATATAGCCTCCACATTGACTCTGTACCGGTACCCCCCTGTATATAGCCTCCACATTGACTCTGTACCGGTACCCCCTGTATATAGCCTCCACATTGACTCTGTACTGGTACCCCCTGTATATAGCCTCCACATTGACTCTGTCCCGGTACCCCCCTGTATATAGCCTCCACATTGACTCTGTACCAGTACCCCCCTGTATATAGCCTCCACATTGACTCTGTACCGGTACCCCCCTGTATCTAGCCTCCACATTGACTCTGTACCGGTACCCCCTGTATATAGCCTCCACATTGACTCTGTACCGGTACCCCCCTGTATATAGTCTCCACATTGACTCTGTACCGGTACCCCCCTGTATCTAGCCTCCACATTGACTCTGTACCGGTACCCCCCTGTATATAGTCTCCACATTGACTCTGTACCGGTACCCCCCTGTATCTAGCCTCCACATTGACTCTGTACCGGTACCCCCCTGTATATAGTCTCCACATTGACTCTGTACCGGTACCCCCTGTATATAGCCTCCACATTGACTCTGTACCGGTACCCCCTGTATATAGCCTCCACACTGACTCTGTACCGGTGCCCCCTGTATATAGCCTCCACATTGACTCTGTACCGGTACCCCCTGTATATAGCCTCCACATTGACTCTGTACCGGTACCCCCTGTATATAGCCTCCACATTGACTCTGTACCGGTACCCCCTGTATATAGCCTCCACATTGACTCTGTACCAGTACCCCCTGTATATAGCCTCCACATTGACTCTGTACCAGTACCCCCTGTATATAGCCTCCACATTGACTCTGTACCGGTACCCCCTGTATATAGCCTCCACATTGACTCTGTACCGGTACCCCCTGTATATAGCCTCCACATTGACTCTGTACCAGTACCCCCTGTATATAGCCTCCACATTGACTCTGTACCGGTACCCCCTGTATATAGCCTCCACATTGACTCTGTATCGGTACCCCCTGTATATAGTCTCCACATTGACTCTGTACCAGTACCCCCTGTATATAGCCTCCACATTGACTCTGTACCAGTACCCCCTGTATATAGTCTCCACATTGACTCTGTACCAGTACCCCCTGTATATAGCCTCCACATTGACTCTGTACCGGTACCCCCTGTATATAGCCTCCACATTGACTCTGTACCGGTACCCCCTGTATATAGCCTCCACATTGACTCTGTACCAGTACCCCCTGTATATAGCCTCCACATTGACTCTGTACCGTAATACCCTGTATATAGCCTCCACATTGACTCTGTACCAGTACCCCCTGTATACAGCCTCCACATTGACTCTGTACCAGTACCCCCTGTATATAGCCTCCACATTGACTCTGTACCAGTACCCCCTGTATATAGCCTCCACATTGACTCTGTACCAGTACCCCCTGTATATAGCCTCCACATTGACTCTGTACCAGTACCCCCTGTATATAGTCTCCACATTGACTCTGTACCGGTACCCCCTGTATATAGCCTCCACATTGACTCTGTACCAGTACCCCCTGTATATAGCCTCCACATTGACTCTGTACCAGTACCCCCTGTATATAGTCTCCACATTGACTCTGTACCGGTACCCCCTGTATATAGCCTCCACATTGACTCTGTACCAGTACCCCCTGTATATAGCCTCCACATTGACTCTGTACCAGTACCCCCTGTATATAGCCTCCACATTGACTCTGTACCAGTACCCCCTGTATATAGCCTCGCTATCGATTTTTTTACTGCATTCTTTAATCACTTCTTACTGTTATTTCTTCATCTTATTCATGTTTTTTTTATTTACAGTTTTTACAAAAATGTATTTAAATTGTAAATGTATTTTCAGTTTTACTTTTTAACTGCTGGTTAAGGGCTTGTAAGTAAGCATTTCACTGTAAGGTCTGTTGTATTTGGCGCATGTGACCAATAACATTTGACTTGTTGTACTTTACAAAGCTAAACCTCCATACAGTGTTTTTTTTTAAATAATTTGTTTACTTTTATTTAACTAGGCAAGTAGGTTAAGAACAAATTCTTATTTATAATGATGGCCTAGGAACAGTGGGGTTAAACTGCCTTGTTCAGGGGCAGAACGACAGATTTGAACCTTGTCAGCTCGGGGGATTTGAATTTGCAACCTTTCAGTTAATAGTCCAACGCTCTAACCACTAGGTTACACTTCCGTATGGGACTCCTTGTCACAGCTTGTTAATGATACAGCCTGGATTCGAACCAGGGACTGTAGTGACACCTCTGAGCGCTGAGATGCAGTGTCTTAGACCGCTGCGCCACTCGGGAGACCAATTGTTCAGCCTATCACAACCCAGGGGATTAAATCCTAAATGGCACTCTATTCTCTTTATGGGCCCATAGGCCTCTGGTCAAAAGTAGTGCACTATATAGAGAATGGGGAACCCTATCTTACCAGGAGGTTTAGAGAACAGGTACAATAAACAATTATACCCACAATTCCCAGTTTTCCTGCAATTTTGGGAAATTTGGAGGAAATAAACTATGAGATAATCCTACAACCCGGGAACTCTTCAACTTGGATCTCTGGAAAAAAAAAACAAGGGAATTCGTGAAAATATTTCAGGAATCTTGCAAACTTGCGCAGGGTTTCCCACTTGTGCAGGATGCTAAACTGTGCGGGAAAGCAGGATAGCTAACTACAGAAACGAAGAGGCTAACACCCATTGATTCATACTGATTAGCTAGGCCAGGCTAATGCGGTGTCATCTGGAGAAGCACTGATGTCACAAGGGGTCCATAGAGAGGGGACATGAGAAATACGGTGAATCGAACCTGTTGTTGGCTGTTCTAACATATGCCTGAATAGACACCCCCCCCCCATGGCCAGCAAGGACCTGCTGTGGATTATTGAATATTGGAGATTTGGCAAATCTTTCAGGAACCAACAAGGACGACAACAGGGGTGGACAGAGGGATGGGGAGGAGCCGAGAGTCATAAAAGTGTCAGCCAGCTGAAAGTAATTGTAATCGCCTCACTGGAATGTCATCAATTCACGATGTCAAGGACCGAGTTGTTTGGTCTCTTCCGCCACAGCCTCTTCATCCTCATCGTGTTCAATGGAGACAAAGGCAATGTGCAGTGACCCAGACATTAAGAGGAGAGACGAAGGATTCACATCGATTTTAGCCTCTTCAATGAAATTACGGTTCTGTTTAAGCAACTAAGTTCTCACAGACTCAATAAAAGGTACAGTATTATAGTTGACATTAAGGTTATGAGTGATGTTAGTTCTTCCTGATAGATTTTGGTTAGCAAATTTAGAGATGTATGACAAACTGGATCCCTGTTGTATTATTCAGACTGGATCCCTGTTGTATTATTCAGACTGGAACCCTGTTGTATTATTCAGACTGTAACCCTGTTGTATTATTCAGACTGTAACCCTGTTGTATTATTCAGACTGTAACCCTGTTGTATTATTCAGACTGGAACCCTTATTCAGACTGGATCCCTGTTGTATTACTCAGACTGGAACCCTGTTGTATTATTCAGACTGGATCCCTATTGTATTATTCAGACTGGAACCCTGTTGTATTATTCAGACTGGAACCCTGTTGTATTATTCAGACTGGAACCCTTATTCAGACTGGATCCCTGTTGTCTTATTCAGACTGGATCCCTGTTGTCTTATTCAGACTGGATCCCTGTTGTATTATTCAGACTGGATCCCTGTTGTCTTATTCAGACTGGAACCCTGTTGTATTATTCAGACTGGATCCCTGTTGTATTATTCAGACTGGAACCCTTATTCAGACTGGATCCCTGTTGTCTTATTCAGACTGGATCCCTGTTGTCTTATTCAGACTGGAACCCTGTTGTATTATTCAGACTGGATCCCTGTTGTATTACTCAGACTGGAACCCTGTTGTATTATTCAGACTGGAGCCCTGTTGTATTATTCAGACTGGAACCCTGTTGTATTATTCAGACTGGAACCCTGTTGTATTATTCAGACTGGATCCCTGTTGTATTATTCAGACTGGAACCCTGTTGTATTATTCAGACTGGAACCCTTATTCAGACTGGAACCCTGTTGTATTATTCAGACTGGAACCCTGTTGTATTATTCAGACTGGAACCCTTATTCAGACTGGAACCCTGTTGTATTATTCAGACTGGAGCCCTGTTGTATTATTCAGACTGGAACCCTGTTGTATTATTCAGACTGGATCCCTGTTGTATTATTCAGACTGGAACCCTTATTCAGACTGGATCCCTGTTGTCTTATTCAGACTGGATCCCTGTTGTCTTATTCAGACTGGATCCCTGTTGTATTACTCAGACTGGAACCCTGTTGTATTATTCAGACTGGAGCCCTGTTGTATTATTCAGACTGGAACCCTGTTGTATTATTCAGACTGGAACCCTGTTGTATTATTCAGACTGGAACCCTGTTGTATTATTCAGACTGGAACCCTGTTGTATTATTCAGACTGGAACCCTGTTGTATTATTCAGACTGGAACCCTGTTGTATTATTCAGACTGGAACCCTGTTGTATTATTCAGACTGGATCCCTGTTGTATTATTCAGACTGGATCCCTGTTGTATTATTCAAGTCCACATCAAAATCATATGCCACCAAAGATAAGTGCAATTTGAATTTTGGTGTAAGACAAATGAAATGAAAACATTAGTATTGACCTTTGCTGCTCTTTACGTATCACCGCTCTAATTCAACATGCAGCAGCTTTTCCTCATCAAATGTAAACACTGATGTTTTTTGGCCCTTTCCTCAGTAAAACCAACTTCCCTCCCTTTTGTCGGTCTGTACGGTGATGGCAGGCAGCGTTTCACACATTTAAAACAAGGGCTAATTAAGAACAAACAGAAAGAAAAAAAATGTCCCTGCAGCAACAGCTGTGATGATAATTGATAGAGTGCTATTTGCCTGCTCGCCAAGTAGAATGATGAATGCACTACACTTACAAATGTCCAATTATAGCTGGCTGGTAGTGCTGAAAGGGTTGTGTCGGTTACATATGCTGGGTACAATTAATGTTACTTAAACATGGTGTGATACCTCCTCGCCAAGAAAATAGCACCAATGTGCGGAATTTTAGAGAGAGAAAAAAACAGCCCTTAATTTGGTACAATGACAGCTTTAATATATTCTGGGTTATATTTGTCCATACATTTTTTTTTTTTAAAGTTGAGCAAATGGAGAGGAGAAGAGAGGGGGGCAGAGGAGGAGAAGAGAGGGGGAAGAGGAGGAAAAGAGAGGAGAAGAGATGGGGAAGAGGAGGAGAAGAGAGGGGGAAGAGGAGGAGAAGAGAGGGGGAAGAGGAGGAGAAGAGAGGAGAAGAGAGGAGAAGAGAGGAGAAGAGAGGAGAAGAGAGGGGGAAGAGGAGGAGAAGAGAGGAGAAGAGAGGGGGAAGAGGAGGAGAAGAGAGGAGAAGAGGAGGAGAAGAGAGGGGAAGAGGAGGAGAAGAGAGGGGGAAGAGGAGGAGAAGAGAGGGGGAAGAGGAGGAGAAGAGAGGAGAAGAGAGGAGAAGAGAGGAGAAGAGAGGGGGAAGAGGAGGAGAAGAGAGGAGAAGAGAGGGGGAAGAGGAGGAGAAGAGAGGGGGAAGAGGAGGAGAAGAGAGGGGGAAGAGGAGGAGAAGAGAGGAGAAGAGAGGGGGATGAGGAGAAGAGAGGAGGAGAAGAGAGGAGAAGAGAGGGGGAAGAGAAGGAGAAGAGAGGGGGAAGAGGAGGAGAAGAGAGGGGAAGAGGAGGAGAAGAGGAGGAGAGGAGAGGAGAAGAGAGGAGAAGAGAGGAGAAGAGAGGAGAAGAGAGGAGAAGAGAGGAGAAGAGAGGGGAAGAGAAGGAGAAGAGAGGGGGAAGAGGAGGAGAAGAGAGGGGGAAGAGGAGGAGAAGAGAGGGGGAAGAGGAGGAGAAGAGAGGGGGAAGAGGAGGAGAAGAGAGGAGAAGAGAGGAGAAGAGAGGAGAAGAGAGGGGGAAGAGGAGGAGAAGAGAGGAGAAGAGGAGGAGAAGAGAGGAGGAAGAGGAGGAGAAGAGAGGAGAAGAGGAGGAAAAGAGAGGGGGAAGAGGAGGAGAAGAGAGGGGGAAGAGGAGGAAAAGAGAGGGGGAAGAGGAGGAGAAGAGAGGGGGAAGAGGAGGAGAAGAGAGGAGAAGAGAGGAGAAGAGAGGAGAAGAGGAGGAAAAGAGAGGGGGAAGAGGAGGAGAAGACAGGGGGAAGAGGAGGAGAAGAGAGGGGAAGAGGAGGAAAAGAGAGGGGGAAGAGGAGGAGAAGACAGGGGGAAGAGAAGGAGAGGTGGAAGTGGTAGAGGAATTGACATGCAAAAGACAGTATGATGTTTTTATTGGATGGCCCCTTATGCCCCCGTGATCGTGCCCAAAAAAATACTTGGTTTTAATACAGGCTACAACCCCTTTCCCTTTCAATGTTCATACAAATAACTGTAAAATGTTGACTGAAATATCCATATTCAGGTTTCTTAGACATAATGTTTTTCTGTTTGACTTCAGTTTAGTTGTTTACTTTTGGTTAATCAGTGACCGTTAAAAAAAGTTGATCAAGAAAAAAGATTGTCCCTATTTTTTTTTAAATTCAGTCCTAGTCTGAAAATCAATCCCGCCTATCCCTGTGTCCAGGGCATTGGCGTGTTAGCGTTTACGCAGACGTTGTTAACACGGGGTGAAATCACGATTAGACAGTCAGTCAGTCCCTCTGGGCCCAGTGACCCGGCGACCAGCCGGCAGCCATTTTAACCTCTCATCTGAACTCTGAGGTGTTCGGCGGATAAAGAACAGAAGGGGAGGTGAACCGAAAGGCACGCCGTTCTGTGAGAAGGAAGTTATACAAGACATCGCAGGAAGGAGAGAAAAAGATCATAAAAACTTAACATTGTGGGGGGTTTTTTTCTTCATTGGTTTCTTTTGTATTGATTCAAAAAAGGGGGTGTTGAAAAGGTCTTCGGGTCACGCCCTTTACCAAACCAAACTAATTTGCTCTATCTAGTCTGTCAGAGTATCGACTGGAGGGAGGGAGAAAGGCCAGTAAAGGAGGCAAACCTGGGTTCGAATACAATCCTAGAAAATGTCAGATATTACAGGTATGCTTGATAGAGTTTACCTGTTGCAATGGAATCAATTGAAAAGTCCCCAAAAGGTGCCACACCTGACATTCCAGGCAGGCTAAAGCAAACATTTTTTAATCGTATTGTAACCTAGGTCTGCTGGGAGAGAGGAGAGCAGAGGATAGGAGGCCAGCAGGCAGCCATTGTGTAGATGTTAGCTGTGAGCTGGTCTGTATAACAGAATTACCCAGAGGTCACGCTGGCAGTGAATGGATGTCCATCACTGTCTTCTGCATCACAAATGCCACCCTATTCCCTATATGGGTGATTCTACAGAAGTGGTGCAAATTGCAGTCCAACTACCCCCCCCCCCCCCCCCCAAAAAAAAAATGATTTTAAAAAACAGTTAAAGTGATGCTCCAGAGGTTTTGTATAATTTCAGTCAGTAGTTTTTTAAAGTAGTGCCTCACAAGCCCCAAAAAATGTTTGCACAATTGTGTACTACGTCATCCAATTCGTATGATATGTTTTCAAATTCCACATTTTTACGAATTTGTAAGTGCTTAAAGATCCCAGATCTTTAAAGTCTCCAAACTTGGGACATTTATTTACATAATGATATGTTCTAAAGCAATAACAAACATATTGTTAAATTAATATAGTACAACTGGAACAAGGGTCGTATAAAGGGGACCAAGACGGGGCGTGTAGAGTGCTCGTATTTTACTTTAATGAAAACACTAGAACCAAAACAACAGCCAACAGTTCCGTCAGGTGATACTCACAAAACGGAAAACAACTACCCACAAAAACCCAGGAAGAAAAATCCCTACTTAAATATGATCTCCAATTAGAGACAACACGAACCAGCTGCCTCTAATTGGAGATCATCCAAAACTCAACCTAGAAATAGAAAAATAAGAACAAAACATAGAAACAAAAAAACATAGACTGCCCACCCATATCACACCCTGACCTAACTAACCAGAGAAAAAAACAGCTCTCATAGGTCAGAGCGTGACAACAACGTCAATTGTTTATACATCTGTTTCTATGGAGAGGTGGCTGTCCCAAACCCTGACTCTTAAACTTTATGTTGGAAAATAAAACGATTTAATGATTTTTGTATATCTGTAACACTTTTATTTCAATAAAACATCTTGAGTTGTTTGATTGTTATGTTGAAATATATTGATCTAATTAGTATACTGACACAACCATTTCATTGATTTTACTGAGTTACAGTTCATATGAAGAAATCAGTCAATTGAAATAAATTCATTAGGCCCTATGGATTTCAAATAAAATCAAACTTTATTTGTCACATGCGCCGAGTACAACAGGTGTAGACCTTACAGTGAAATGATTACTTACAAGCCCTTAATAACCAACAATGCAGTTCAAGAAATAGAGTTAAGAAAATATTTACTAAATAAACTAAAGTTAAAATGTAATAAAAAGTAACACAATAAAGTAACAATAATGAGGCTATATACAGGGGGTACCGGTACCGAGTCAGTGTGGAGGGGTACAGGTTAGTCAAGATAATTTGTACATGTAGGTAGAGGTAAATTAACTATGCATAGATAAGAAGCATTGTAAAATCAAAAGGGGGGGGTGGGGGGGTGAATGGGTGGCCATTTGATTAATTGTTTAGCAGGTGGGAAGTTTGAGAGCGCTCGATTTAATCTAAACAGTAAACAAAAAAGTTGTTTGACCTTAACCCGTTCGGTAATTTCATTGGTCTAATGAAAGATTCATGCCGCCAAAAAACTGAAACATACAACAACATGATCCAGCCTAAAAAAAAAGCATTTACACTAGTCTCTCCAGCATGGTGACTAGTCTCTCCAGCATGGTGACTAGTCTCTCCAGCATGGTGACTAGTCTCTCTAGCATGGTGACTAGTCTCTCTAGCATGGTGACTAGTCTCTCTAGCATGGTGACTAGTCTCTCTAGCATGGTGACTAGTCTCTCTAGCATGGTGACTAGTCTCTCCAGCATGGTGACCAGTCTCTCCAGCATGGTGACTAGTCTCTCCAGCATGGTGACTAGTCTCTCTAGCATGGTGACTAGTCTCTCTAGCATGGTGACTAGTCTCTCCAGCATGGTGACTAGTCTCTCCAGCATGGTGACTAGTCTCTCTAGCATGGTGACTAGTCTCACCAGCATGGTGACTAGTCTCTCTAGCATGGTGACTAGTCTCTCCAGCATGGTGACTAGTCTCTCCAGCATGGTGACTAGTCTCTCTAGCATGGTGACTAGTCTCTCCAGCATGGTAACTAGTCTCACCAGCATGGTGACTAGTCTCTCCAGCATGGTGACTAGTCTCTCCAGCATGGTGACTAGTCTCTCCAGCATGGTGACTAGTCTCTCCAGCATGGTGACTAGTCTCTCTAGCATGGAGACTAGTCTCTCCAGCATGGTAACTAGTCTCTCCAGCATGGTGACTAGTCTCTCCAGCATGGTGACTAGTCTCTCCAGCATGGTGACTAGTCTCTCCAGCATGGTGACTAGTCTCTCTAGCATGGTGACTAGTCTCTCCAGCATGGTGACTAGTCTCTCCAGCATGGTGACTAGTCTCTCTAGCATGGTGACTAGTCTCTCCAGCATGGTAACTAGTCTCACCAGCATGGTGACTAGTCTCTCCAGCATGGTGACTAGTCTCTCCATCATGGTGACTAGTCTCTCCAGCATGGTGACTAGTCTCTCCATCATGGTGACTAGTCTCTCTAGCATGGTGACTAGTCTCTCCAGCATGGTGACTAGTCTCTCTAGCATGGTGACTAGTCTCTCCAGCATGGTAACTAGTCTCTCCAGCATGGTAACTAGTCTCTCCAGCATGGTGACTAGTCTCTCTAGCATGGTGACTAGTCTCTCCAGCATGGTGACTAGTCTCTCCAGCATGGTAACTAGTCTCTCCAGCATGGTGACTAGTCTCTCTAGCATGGTGACTAGTCTCTCTAGCATGGTGACTAGTCTCTCCAGCATGGTAACTAGTCTCTCCAGCATGGTGACTAGTCTCTCTAGCATGGTGACTAGTCTCTCCAGCATGGTGACTAGTCTCTCTAGCATGGTGACTAGTCTCTCCAGCATGGTGACTAGTCTCTCCAGCATGGTGACTAGTCTCTCTAGCATGGTGACTAGTCTCTCTAGCATGGTGACTAGTCTCTCCAGCATGGTGACTAGTCTCTCCAGCATGGTGACTAGTCTCTCCAGCATGGTGACTAGTCTCTCTAGCATGGTGACTAGTCTCTCTAGCATGGTGACTAGTCTCTCCAGCATGGTGACTAGTCTCTCCAGCATGGTGACTAGTCTCTCCAGCATGGTGACTAGTCTCTCTAGCATGGTGACTAGTCTCTCCAGCATGGTGACTAGTCTCTCTAGCATGGTGACTAGTCTCTCTAGCATGGTGACTAGTCTCTCTAGCATGGTGACTAGTCTCTCCAGCATGGTGACTAGTCTCTCCAGCATGGTGACTAGTCTCTCTAGCATGGTAACTAGTCTCTCCAGCATGGTGACTAGTCTCTCTAGCATGGTGACTAGTCTCTCCAGCATGGCCACATGGTGACTAGTCTCTCTAGCATGGTGACTAGTCTCTCCAGCATGGTGACTAGTCACTCTAGCATGGTAACTAGTCTCTCTAGCATGGTAACTAGTCTCTCCAGTATGGTGACCAGTCTCTCCAGCATGGTCACATGGTGACTAGTCTCTCCAGCATGGTAACTAGTCTCTCCAGCATGGTGACTAGTCTCTCTAGCATGGTGACTAGTCTCTCCAGCATGGTAACTAGTCTCTCCAGTATGGTAACTAGTCTCTCTAGTATGGTGACTAGTCTCTCCAGCATGGTAACTAGTCTCTGCAGCATGGTAACTAGTCTCTCCAGCATGGTGACCAGTCTCTCCAGCATGGTGACTAGTCTCTCCAGCATGGTAACTAGTCTCTCCAGCATGGTGACTAGTCTCTCTAGCATGGTGACTAGTCTCTCCAGCATGGTAACTAGTCTCTCCAGTATGGTAACTAGTCTCTCCAGTATGGTGACTAGTCTCTCCAGCATGGTAACTAGTCTCTGCAGCATGGTAACTAGTCTCTCCAGCATGGTGACCAGTCTCTCCAGCATGGCCACATGGTGACTAGTCTGTCTGCGACCATTTTGGAGAAAATTAATGAGCAAGTTGATACATCTTCATGTTACTAGCGAACATCTAATATATCAAGAAATATTTAAAGTCAGTTTTTTGGTACTAAAATATATGTTTACTTGGATGTACATCTACCAAATGAAAGATAGCCAAACATATACTAGGGATTCTTAAAGTCCAAAATAAATCAAAATTGTCCCGTATGAAACGGTCACAATCAAAGAGATCTCATCTTTGTCATCTTTTATTTAACTAGGCAAGTCAGTTAAGAACAAATTCTTATTTTCAATGACAGCCTAGGAACAGTTGGGTTAACTGCCTTGTTCAGGGGGAGAACAACAGATTTGAACCTTGACAGCTCGGGGATTCGATCTTGCAACTTTTTGGTTACTAGTCCAACGCTTTAACCACTAGGCTACGCTGCCGTCCCATCTGTGACAGCAGACAGCATAATTGAGGCGATCTCCATTTTATAGTTGAACGCTCCGTGCTCTATCAACTGAGCTACAGAAGACCACCATGTGGATAGTGGACAAGTGCACACTTCAGGAAAAAGTGTAGAATATTAAGATGCATAGATGGCCGTCAGGGTCACGGCTAGAAGAGATACAGCTAATGTCAAAGTGATGCTAAAGTTTGCATATTCCAGGTGTGTCTGGTGATCATTTTAGCATCTTAACTAACCTTAACCCTTTTCATAACCGTAACCTATTCCTCCTAATCTGCTACGGAAATTGGCACCTGGATACAAATGATTGTGTGGCTCGTTAACGGCTCGTTAAGCAAATACGGTCACAGTCAATGATATGCTAATGAGTAACGCATAAAACATAAGTAAAAGTAACTCTCAATGAAGGTGAACAGACCCTACAACACTAATGCAGAGCTGTCAATTACAACCTGTCATTTAAATGGATTTTTATTTTGGATTTCATGTAATGAACATACACAAAATAGTCCAAATTGGTGAAGTGAAATGTAAAAAATAAATTCAAAACAAAAAGTGGTGCATGCATATGTATTCACCCCCTTTGCTATGATGCCCCTAAATAAAATCCAATAAACCAATTACCTTCAGAAGTCACAAAATTAGTTAAATTAAGTCCACCTGTGTGCAATCTAAGTGTCACATGATCTGTCACATGATCTCAGTATATATAGACCTGTTATGAATGGCCCCAGAGTCTGCAACACCACTAAGCAAGGGGCACCACCAAGCAAGCAGCACTATGAAGACCAAGGAGCTCTCCAAACAGGTCATGGACAAAGTTGTGGAGAAGTACAGATCAGGTTTGGGTTATAAAAAAATATCAGAAACTTTGAACATCCCACAGAGCACCTTTCAAATCCATTATTAAAACATGGAAAGAATATTGCACCACAACAAACCTGCCAAGAGAGGGCCGCCTACCAAAACTCAGAGACGAGGCAAGGAGGGCATTAATCAGAGAGGAAACAAAGAGACCAGAGATAACCCTGAAGGAGCTGCAAAGAGTATCTGTCCATAGGACCACATTAAGCCGTACCCTCCACAGAGCTGGACTTTACGGAAGAGTGTCAAGAAAAAAGACATTGGTTTATTAAGAAAGAAATAAGCGAACACGTTTGGTGTTCGCCTAAAGGCATGTGGGAGACTCCCCTCAACATATCGAAGAAGGTACTCTGGTTAGAAGAGACTAACGTTGAGCTAAATAAATAGACCCATTTATCTGCCACCAAATGAACTTGAGGAAAAGATCCCTGAACAGAAAAGTCCATACAGTATACAGTGGAATGGTGGGTTAAGGTCAAACCCTAGGGCTGGTGGGTTAAGGTCAAACGCTAGGGCTGGTGGGTTAAGGTCAAACCCTAGGGCTGGTGGGTTAAGGTCAAACCCTAGGGCTGGTGGGTTAAGGTCAAACCCTAGGGCTGGTGGAATGAAGTCAAACCCTAGGGCTGGTGGGTTAAGGTCAAACCCTAGGGCTGGTGGAATGAAGTCAAACCCTAGGGCTGGTGGAGTGAGGTCAAACCCTAGGGCTGGTGGAGTGAGGTCAAACCCTAGGGCTGGTGGGTTAAGGTCAAACCCTAGGGCTGGTGGGTTAAGGTCAAACCCTAGGGCTGGTGGGTTAAGGTCAAACCCTAGGGCTGGTGGAATGAGGTCAAACCCTAGGGCTGGTAGAATGAGGTCAAACCCTAGGGCTGCTGGAATGAGGTCAAACCCTAGGGCTGGTGGGTTCAGGTCAAACCCTAGGGCTGGTGGAGTGAGGTCAAACCCTAGGGCTGGTGGAGTGAGGTCAAACCCTAGGGCTGGTGGAGTGAGGTCAAACCCTAGCGCTGGTGGGTTAAGGTCAAACCCTAGGGCTGGTGGAATGAGGTCAAACCCTAGGGCTGGTGGGTTAAGGTCAAACCCTAGGGCTGGTGGGTTAAGGTCAAACCCTAGGGCTGGTGGGTTAAGGTCAAACCCTAGGGCTGGTGGGTTAAGGTCAAACCCTAGGGCTGGTGGGTTAAGGTCAAACCCTAGGGCTGGTGGAATGAAGTCAAACCCTAGGGCTGGTGGGTTAAGGTCAAACCCTAGGGCTGGTGGAATGAAGTCAAACCCTAGGGCTGGTGGAGTGAGGTCAAACCCTAGGGCTGGTGGAGTGAGGTCAAACCCTAGGGCTGGTGGGTTAAGGTCAAACCCTAGGGCTGGTGGGTTAAGGTCAAACCCTAGGGCTGGTGGGTTAAGGTCAAACCCTAGGGCTGGTGGAATGAGGTCAAACCCTAGGGCTGGTAGAATGAGGTCAAACCCTAGGGCTGCTGGAATGAGGTCAAACCCTAGGGCTGGTGGGTTAAGGTCAAACCCTAGGGCTGGTGGAGTGAGGTCAAACCCTAGGGCTGGTGGGTTAAGGTCAAACCCTAGGGCTGGTGGGTTAAGGTCAAACCCTAGGGCTGGTGGAATGAGGTCAAACCTTAGGGCTGGTGGAATGAGGTCAAACCCTAGGGCTGGTGGAGTGAGGTCAAACCCTAGAGCTGGTGGAGTGAGGTCAAACCCTAGGGCTGGTGGGTTAAGGTCAAACCCTAGGGCATGTGGAATGAGGTCAAACCCTAGGGCTGGTGGAATGAGGTCAAACCTTAGGGCTGGTGGGTTAAGGTCAAACCCTAGGGCTGGTGCAATGAGGTCAAACCCTAGGGCTGGTGGGTTGAGGTCAAACCCTAGGGCTGGTGGGTTGAGGTCAAACCCTAGGGCTGGTGGAATGAGGTCAAACCCTAGGGCTGGTGGGTTGAGGTCAAACCCTAGGGCTGGTGGAATGAGGTCAAACCCTAGGGCTGGTGGGTTAAGGCCAAACCCTAGGGCTGGTGGAATGAGGTCAAACCCTAGGGCTGGTGGGTTAAGGTCAAACCCTAGGGCATGTGGAATGAGGTCAAACCCTAGGGCTGGTGGGTTAAGGTCAAACCCTAGGGCTGGTGGGTTAAGGTCAAACCCTAGGGCTGGTGGGTTAAGGTCAAACCCTAGGGCTGGTGGAATGAGGTCAAACCCTAGGGCTGGTGGAGTGAGGTCAAACCCTAGAGCTGGTGGCGTGAGGTCAAACCCTAGGGCTGGTGGAGTGAGGTCAAACCCTAGGGCTGGTGGAGTGAGGTCAAACCCTAGAGCTGGTGGAATGAGGTCAAACCCTAGGGCTGGTGGAGTGAGGTCAAACCCTAGAGCTGGTGGAATGAGGTTAAACCCTAGGGCTGGTGGGTTAAGGTCAAACCCTAGGGCTGGTGGAATGAGGTCAAACCCTAGGGCTGGTAGAATGAGGTCAAACCCTAGGGCTGCTGGAATGAGGTCAAACCCTAGGGCTGGTGGGTTAAGGTCAAACCCTAGGGCTGGTGGAGTGAGGTCAAACCCTAGGGCTGGTGGGTTAAGGTCAAACCCTAGGGCTGGTGGGTTAAGGTCAAACCCTAGGGCTGGTGGAATGAGGTCAAACCTTAGGGCTGGTGGAATGAGGTCAAACCCTAGGGCTGGTGGAGTGAGGTCAAACCCTAGAGCTGGTGGAGTGAGGTCAAACCCTAGGGCTGGTGGGTTAAGGTCAAACCCTAGGGCATGTGGAATGAGGTCAAACCCTAGGGCTGGTGGAATGAGGTCAAACCTTAGGGCTGGTGGGTTAAGGTCAAACCCTAGGGCTGGTGGAATGAGGTCAAACCCTAGGGCTGGTGGGTTGAGGTCAAACCCTAGGGCTGGTGGGTTGAGGTCAAACCCTAGGGCTGGTGGAATGAGGTCAAACCCTAGGGCTGGTGGGTTGAGGTCAAACCCTAGGGCTGGTGGAATGAGGTCAAACCCTAGGGCTGGTGGGTTAAGGCCAAACCCTAGGGCTGGTGGAATGAGGTCAAACCCTAGGGCTGGTGGGTTAAGGTCAAACCCTAGGGCATGTGGAATGAGGTCAAACCCTAGGGCTGGTGGAGTGAGGTCAAACCCTAGGGCTGGTGGAGTGAGGTCAAACCCTAGCGCTGGTGGGTTAAGGTCAAACCCTAGGGCTGGTGGAATGAGGTCAAACCCTAGGGCTGGTGGGTTAAGGTCAAACCCTAGGGCTGGTGGGTTAAGGTCAAACCCTAGGGCTGGTGGGTTAAGGTCAAACCCTAGGGCTGGTGGAATGAGGTCAAACCCTAGGGCTGGTGGAGTGAGGTCAAACCCTAGAGCTGGTGGCGTGAGGTCAAACCCTAGGGCTGGTGGAGTGAGGTCAAACCCTAGGGCTGGTGGAGTGAGGTCAAACCCTAGAGCTGGTGGAATGAGGTCAAACCCTAGGGCTGGTGGAGTGAGGTCAAACCCTAGGGCTGGTGGACTGAGGTCAAACCCTAGAGCTGGTGGCGTGAGGTCAAGCCTTAGGGCTGGTGGGGCGAGGTTAGCAAAGGACATCTGCTGAGGCTTCCTGTTTGTCAAGTGGCGAACGCCACACTAGGCCCCGAGCTCCGATCGGAGGGCCATCCCCTTTTCAACTTGATCACATAGGCATTTAGCTCTAAGCCCCACTAAGTCACGTTTTGTTTGTTTTATTTGCAGAGCAGGTGTTTTATTATCATTGGCGACTCCATTACAACCATGACCCTGAGTGGAAGGTAAACAAGACCAGCACACACCCAGCATGCGAAGGGTAGACAGTCAAGCCGTGCTCGGGATTCTCCCTTCTCTCAATGGAACCATCTGGTGATGGGATGGAAGAAACGGACCAGTTTAGCGGTCACTGTTTGTCTATGGGCCACGTAATTGTGTTGTCTGGGGAAAGCTGGCAGACAGCGGGCACCCTCGGCGGGGTCTGGTGAAGTGGTACGGTTTTATAATGTTTTCCAATGCCTTTGTCTGGGGACTGGGGGTGGGGTGGGTAGTGTGGAGAGGGGTGGGGGGGTAGTGGAGCTCCCTAAGTGCCTAAGCCAACATGGTTTGTTTGTATTGGTCTGTTGGCAATATAAACTGTATGTAGCATTATAAATTAAATCTGTTTGCTTTAGAAAATAAATAAAATAACATAAAACAAATAAAACTTCTGCCAGCCATGGTGATAGAAGGATTTCTCTTTTTAATTTATTTTATTTAACCTTTTATTTATCTATGAAAGTCAGTTAAGAACAAATTCTTATTTACAATTATGGTCTTGGAACAGTGGGTTAAACTGCCTTGTTCAGGGGGCAGAACGACAGATTTTTTTTTAACTTGGTCAGCTCGGGGGATTCGATCCAACAACCTTTCGGCTACCCGCCGCCCTAACAGGGAGAGTTTTTGCTCAAATAATAAGTGGTCTAAAATATATTTTCAACCTACCTGTCAATTTTGTCTGTGTTTATGTTGTAGTGCAAGTTTAATATATACTGAACAAAAATTTTACTGAGTGAAAGTTCATATAAGGAAATCAGTCAATTTAAATACATTCATTAGTCCCTCATCTATGACTTTCACATGACTGGGATTACAGATAGGGCTGGTCTCAGATACCTTAATAAAATGGTCCTCACAATGAACCTGAGGATCTCGTCAAGGTATTTCTGTACATTCAAATTGACATCGCAAAAAATGCAATTGTGTTCGTCGTCCGTAGCTTATGCCTGCCCCAATACCATAACCCCACTGCCATCAAGGGGGCACTCTTTCGGCAAAGGATAAATGCTCACTAACAGGAACGTAAACACATTTGTGCACAAAATATGAGCAAAATAAGCTTTTTTTTTTGTGCGTATAGAACATTTCTGGTATTTTTTAAAACAGCTCATGAAACATGAGAACAACACTTTAAATGATATTTCTGTTCAGTGTAATATTTCATTAGTTCAATGTAACGTGTTCTACAAAAGATATTAACTATAGATTATATTTGTTATATAATTAATATAATAATAATGTCTGTTCTTATATGGTTTCCATGTGTTTCCATATTCTCTTGACACTCTGTTTTGGTGTTCAACCACTACATATAATTACTCCACTGATGCTAATTATTGTGTGGCTCGTTAACGGCTCGTTAAGCAATTACGGTCACAGTCAATGATATGCTAATGAGTAACGCATAAAACGTAAGTAAAAGTAACTCTCAATGAAGGTGAACAGACCCTACAACACTAAAGCAGAGCTGTCAATAGACACTGGTGATGGAGGGAGACAAGGACTTGCGTCCCGAATGGCACACTATTCCCTATGTAGTGTATTCATTTTGACCAGGGCTTGTAGGACTCTAGTAGTGCACTACATAGAGGAATAGGGTGCTATTTGAGATGTCGACTAGATTTAGAATCGAGTGACTGATTGACAGATCAGACCTATCTGTTAAAATTACAAATATTACAATTATTACTGATGATTCTCACATGGATTTAAAAGATTCATAATAGTATTATAATTATGATTATGATTAATTAATGATTATAATTATGATTAATGTAATTACACTGTCACACGTTTATCAAAAGATTACTTAAAGGATTTTAGTGTTAACGTTATGTTTTGGACTGTGGATCTGCTGAGGTGCCAGAAAGTTCTTCAAGAAGGATCGGTCCTGATCTCTGAGGCTAAATGGGACGGGATAACCCTGATCTGGCCTTAGTGGGACAGGGTTAGCTGATTCTATCCCCTGATCTGGCCTTAGTGGGACAGGGTTAGCTGATTCTATCCCCTGATCTGGCCTTAGTGGGACAGGGTTAGCTGATTCTAACCCCTGATCTGGCCTTAGTGGGACAGGGTTAGCTGATTCTAACCCCTGATCTGGCCTTAGTGGGACAAGATTAACTGATTCTATCCCCTGATCTGGCCTTAGTGGGACAAGGTTAGCTGATTCTAACCCCTGATCTGGCCTTAGTGGGACAAGATTAACTGATTCTATCCCCTGATCTGGCCTTAGTGGGACAGGGTTATCTGATTCTAACCCCTGATCTGGCCTTAGTGGGACAGGGTTAGCTGATTCTAACCCCTGATCTGGCCTTAGTGGGACAGGGTTGGCTGATTCTATCCCCTGATCTGGCCTTAGTGGGACAGGGTTAACTGATTCTAACCCCTGATCTGGCCTTAGTGGGACAGGGTTAGCTGATTCTAACCCCTGATCTGGCCTTAGTGGGACAGGGTTAGCTGATTCTAACCCCTGATCTGGCCTTAGTGGGACAGGGTTATCTGATTCTAACCCCTGATCTGGCCTTAGTGGGACAGGGTTAGCTGATTCTAACCCCTGATCTGGCCTTAGTGGGACAGGGTTAGCTGATTCTATCCCCTGATCTGGCCTTAGTGGGACAGGGTTAGCTGATTCTATCCCCTGATCTGGCCTTAGTGGGACAGGGTTAGCTGATTCTATCCCCTGATCTGGCCTTAGTGGGACAGGGTTAGCTGATTCTATCCCCTGATCTGGCCTTAGTGGGACAGGGTTAGCTGATTCTAACCCCTGATCTGGCCTTAGTGGGACAGGGTTAGCTGATTCTAACCCCTGATCTGGCCTTAGTGGGTTAGGCTTAGCTGATTCTAACCCCTGATCTGGCCTTAGTGGGACAGGGTTAGCTGATTCTAACCCCTGATCTGGCCTTAGTGGGACAGGGTTAGCTGATTCTATCCCCTGATCTGGCCTTAGTGGGACAGGGTTAGCTGATTCTAACCCCTGATCTGGCCTTAGTGGGACAGGGTTAGCTGATTCTAACCCCTGATCTGGCCTTAGTGGGACAGGGTTAGCTGATTCTAACCCCTGATCTGGCCTTAGTGGGACAGGGTTGGCTGATTCTATCCCCTGATCTGGCCTTAGTGGGACAGGGTTAACTGATTCTAACCCCTGATCTGGCCTTAGTGGGACAGGGTTAGCTGATTCTAACCCCTGATCTGGCCTTAGTGGGACAGGGTTAGCTGATTCTAACCCCTGATCTGGCCTTAGTGGGACAGGGTTAGCTGATTCTATCCCCTGATCTGGCCTTAGTGGGACAGGGTTAGCTGATTCTATCCCCTGATCTGGCCTTAGTGGGACAGGGTTAGCTGATTCTATCCCCTGATCTGGCCTTAGTGGGACAGGGTTAGCTGATTCTATCCCCTGATCTGGCCTTAGTGGGACAGGGTTAGCTGATTCTAACCCCTGATCTGGCCTTAGTGGGACAGGGTTAGCTGATTCTAACCCCTGATCTGGCCTTAGTGGGTTAGGCTTAGCTGATTCTAACCCCTGATCTGGCCTTAGTGGGACAGGGTTAGCTGATTCTAACCCCTGATCTGGCCTTAGTGGGACAGGGTTAGCTGATTCTATCCCCTGATCTGGCCTTAGTGGGACAGGGTTAGCTGATTCTAACCCCTGATCTGGCCTTAGTGGGACAGGGTTAGCTGATTCTAACCCCTGATCTGGCCTTAGTGGGACAGGGTTAGCTGATTCTAACCCCTGATCTGGCCTTAGTGGGACAGGGTTAGCTGATTCTATCCCCTGATCTGGCCTTAGTGGGACAGGGTTAGCTGATTCTATCCCCTGATCTGGCCTTAGTGGGTTAGGCTTAGCTGATTTATTTATGACCCCCGATCTGGCTTTAGTGGGAAGCCCCCTTTTATGTTGATTGATCTCTGCAACATGCTGCAGGTTTAATACCTCAGGAAAGCTTTCTGTGCTAATCAGCCCAGGGACAGTTAAGGCTGCTGGTCAATATTTCCCATGGTCGTGTCCCAAATAGCACTCTATTCCCTATATAGTCCACTAGTCCAGTCATATGGACTCTGGTTAATATTAGTGCACTATACAGGGAATAGGGTGCCTTTTGGGATGCAGATCATCCACTTGAAAGTGTGTCTTTGCTCCTTAAGTGAATAAGGGGAGGCAGCTGGGTTTATGGAGCTCCCAAGCGGCATGATTAACTATTTCTTTTAATGGCAAATTATCCTCCAGTTTCTAGGAGAGAGAGTGAGAGAGTCAGACAGAGAGCTAGAGAGACAGAGAGAGCTAGAGAGAGCTAGAGAGAGCTAGAGAGAGCTAGAGAGAGCTAGAGAGAGCTAGAGAGAGCGAGAGAGAGCGAGAGAGAGCGAGAGAGAGCGAGAGAGAGAGAGAGAGGGACAGAGAGGGACAGAGAGGGACAGACAGACAGACAGACAGACAGACAGACAGACAGACAGACAGACAGACAGACAGACAGACAGACAGACAGACAGACAGACAGACAGACAGACAGACAGACAGACAGACAGACAGACAGACAGACAGACAGAGTGGCTCAGTTGGTACAGCATGGCGCTTGCAACGCCAGGGTTGTGGATAAGACCGTCTGCTAAATTACCCCCCCCCCAAAAAAAAAATTAGAACGAGAGAGGAGTAGAGCAAGAGCCCTTGGTAAATTGATGTATCTCTCCTCTGAGGTTTATTCCAGAGGCATTATGGCATTGTAAAATATTAATATGAGAGTGCATTTAGCTGAGGTTCGCTAGGCAGGAAAGGAGGGGAGGATATTCTCCAGTGGATTCCATTTAGGTCACCAGAGACATCCGCCTCTCATCCTCTTCTCCTCTCAGTCTCTCCTCCTTCCATTCCTCTCCGCCTCTCAGCCTCTCCGCCTCTCTAGCCTCTCATCCTCTAAGCCTCTCCTCCTTTAAGTCTATCCGCCTCTCAGCCTCTCTTCCTCTCCACCTCTCATCCTCTAAGCCTCTCAGCCTCTCCTCCTTTAAGTCTATCCGCCTCTCAGCCTCTCTTCCTCT
>NC_138314.1:47765000-47775000 GCF_965601325.2 Salmo salar
ATCCTCATTGGAGTAGCTATTGTTCTCATACTAACATTGGTTGATGATAAACACAAACCCCTGGTTAGAGAATGGAGCTTTTCTCTGCCAACCTTATTATACTGGCCTCTCTTACTAACCGTGATTCATTATAATGTAACAACAGCCTAGTAAATCGCTGTTTTGAGGAGGGGGGGGGGGGGGCTTTTGATGTGCGGCAGGCTGCAAATTTGATTAATTTGTCACCCCATCCTGCTCTTTGCCTCATGCATTTTTTTTAAATGGAGCAACACAAAGTAGAAAACAAAACACAGTGCATTTTAATAAACAAACTGAAAGAAACTGGCTCCAGTCTACGGTGTCTTGTAAAATGAAATAAAAATGCTGTAATAGGACATAGTTGTATTTAGGGTTATAATGTTGACGTTATTACAATGTAATTCAAATTTAAAAAATAAAAAAATAAAAAAAAACGTGTTGTATTCTAAATAATTGAAAATTATTTTGTCATCTGAATTAGTAGATATTAGTCCAAGCTTATTGAAAACACACACTTGGGCTGTAAACAGTGAATGAATGTAAAGACATGAATTTAATTTTTTTAAATATTTGCAACTCAATGATAAAACATTTCAACAGAGAAGAAGATGAAGAATGATAAAAATTATTCCAGTGTCACACATTAACCGTGTTTTCTGTATATATATTTTTGACGGGGAAAAACACGATGAAACCTGTCCCTCGTCACAACGACACCTAGTTATAAAGACAACAACTTCAGATACACTGGAAAGAAGATAAGAGACACCAGCCTTCATGCCGTACCCATCCCTGCAAGTGGATGTCTTAGCATATGCTCCAGAACACAGGAAGTGGAGCAGTAGTCTTCCTTTCACCCAGCTCTGAATAGAGGCAACATCAGCCAGGTTTTTTTTATTTTATTTTTTTGTTTCACGTCAGGGAATATCACTTGCAACCGTGCAGACAAAGCATTAATACATGGACGGGTTGTCATCTTTGACTCATTCAACCAATGATATGGGAGAGGAGAGCTAACAGCGTGTGGAACGGCTAACCCAAGGCAAACACAACAAGGCAGCGAGGCTTTTAAATGAGCCGGCCCGGGGGGGGGGGGGGGGGGGGGGGGTAAAAAGGTATATGTGCTGCGAGCACCCGCTTCGCATCACAGACAATGTTTCCTTTTATTCAAAATCCATTAGCAACCCTCCCGAACATAATAAAAATACACATTTATTTTGGCCAAAAAATTGGATGAAAACACCACTTCAGAGCTCTTGGGAGGAGTGAAGTAGCAGTTCTGGGGGGTTGTGGTATTTTCCATGTGTTTTTCTATCTGGTCCCATTAGATAGGTTTGGTTGGTACAGGGGTGGGCAGTCAGACACCTATTCACCAAGCCTGCTATTCTGCTTTTACAATCATGATTCTTTAATGAACAGATAGAATTCATTTTTTTTTTTTTTATGCACTCCTCCTGTCTGTGTGTGTGTTCCTGTGTGTGTTTCTGTGTGTGTTTCTGTGTGTGTGTGTTTCTGTGTGTGTGTGTGTGTGTGTGTGTGTGTGTGTGTGTGTGTGTGTGTGTGTGTGTGTGTGTGTGTGTGTGTGTGTGTGTGTGTGTGTGTGTGTGTGTGTGTGTGTGTTCGTTCAAACCTGAAGCTTGGTGTTGGTGGTACGAGGTAGTCAGACATGAGATGTGTTAGTAGGATAATGGCCTAGCTGGACTAGAGCGTAGATGGAATAGAGTGTAGATGGAATAGAGTGTAGATGGAATTGAGTAGAGTGTAGATGGAATAGAGTAGAGTGTAGATGGAATAGAGTGTAGATGGAATAGAGTGTAGATGGAATAGAGTGTAGATGGAATATAGTAGAGTGTAGATGGAATATAGTGTAGATGGAAGAGTGTAGATGGAATATAATAGAGTGTAGATGGAATATAGTAGAGTGCAGATGGAATAGAGTGTAGATGGAATATAGTAGAGTGTAGATGGAATATAGTAGAGTGTAGATGGAATATAGTAGAGTGTAGATGGAATAGAGTGTAGATGGAATAGAGTGTAGATGGAATATAGTAGAGTGTAGATGGAATATAGTAGAGTGTAGATGGAATATAGTAGAGTGTAGATGGAATAGAGTAGAGTGTAGATGGAATATAGTAGAGTGTCGATGGAATATAGTAGAGTGTAGATGGAATAGAGTGTAGATGGAATATAGTAGAGTGTAGATGGAATATAGTAGAGTGTAGATGGAATATAGTAGAGTGTAGATGGAATAGAGTGTAGATGGAATAGAGTGTAGATGGAATATAGTAGAGTGTAGATGGAATATAGTGTAGATGGAATAGAGTAGAGTGTAGATGGAATAGAATAGAGTGTAGATGGAATAGAGTAGAGTGTAGATGGAATAGAGTAGAGTGTAGATGGAATATAGTAGACTGTAGATGGAATAGACTAGAGTGTAGATGGAATAGAGTAGAGTGTAGATGGAACAGAGTAGAGTGTAGATGGAATAGAGTAGAGTGTAGATGGAATATAGTAGAGTGCAGATGGAATAGAGTGTATATGGAATAGAGTAGAATGTAGATGGAATAGAGTGAAGATGGAATAGAGTGTAGATGGAATATAGTAGAGTGTAGATGGAATATAGTGGGTATAAGGAATAGAGTAGCATGTAGTTGGAATAGAGTAGAGTGTAGATGGAACAGAGTAGAGTGTAGATGGAATATAGTAGAGTGCAGATGGAATAGAGTGTATATGGAATAGAGTAGAATGTAGATGGAATAGAGTGAAGATGGAATAGAGTGTAGATGGAATATAGTAGAGTGTAGATGGAATATAGTGGGTATAAGGAATAGAGTAGCATGTAGTTGGAATAGAGTAGAGTGTAGATGGAACAGAGTAGAGTGTAGATGGAATATAGTAGAGTGTAGATGGAATAGAGTGTATATGGAATAGAGTAGAATGTATATGGAATAGAGTGAAGATGGAATAGAGTGTAGATGGAATATAGTAGAGTGTAGATGGAATATAGTGGGTATATGGAATAGAGTATCATGTAGTTGGAATAGAGTAGAGCGTAGATGGAATAGAGTAGAGTGTAGATGGAATGGAATGAAGATAAAACAGAGTAGAGGGTAGATGGAATAGAGTGTAGATGGAATATAGTAGAGTGTATATGGAATATAGTGTGTATATGGAATAGAGTATAGTGTAAATGGAATAGAGTAGAGTGTAGATGGAATAGAGTGTGTAGATGGAATATAGTAGAGTGTGTATGGAATATAGTGTAGATGGAATAGAGTGTAGATGGAATATAGTAGAGTGTAGATGGAATATAGTAGAGTGTAGATGGAATAGAGTGTAGATGGAATAGAGTGTAGATGGAATAGAGTGTAGATGCAATATAGTGTAGATGGAATATAGTGTAGATGGAATAGAGTAGAGCATAGATGGAATAGAGTAAAGCGTAGATGGAATAGAGTAAAGTGTAGATGGAATATAGTAGATTGTAGATGGAATAGAGTGTAGATGGAATAGAGTGTAGATGGAATAGAGTGTAGATGGAATAGAGTAGAGTGTAGATGGAATAGAGTAGAGTGTAGATGGAATATAGTAGAGTGTAGATGGAATAGAGTAGAGTGTAGATGGAATAGAGTGTAGATGGAATAGAGTAGAGTGTAGATGGAATATAGTAGAGTGTAGATGGAATATAGTAGAGTGTAGATGGAATAGAGTGTAGATGGAATAGAGTGTAGATGGAATAGAGTGTAGATGGAATAGAGTGTAGATGGAATAGAGTGTAGATGGAATATAGTAGAGTGTAGATGGAATAGAGTGTAGATGGAATAGAGTGTAGATGGAATACACACAATATCCCATAATGTAAAAGTGAAAATGTTTTCAGAAATGTTTCCAAATTTATTGAAAATTAAATACAGAAATATCTAATTTACTTAAGTAGTCACACACGAGTCAATACATGTTTGACTCCCTTTGGCAGCGATTACAGCTTTGAGTCTTTCTGGGTAAGTCTCTAAGAGCTTTGCACACAATGTTTTTTTTATTAATTGCGGAAGTTATTAAATACACTTTGGACGATGTATCAATACACACAGTCACCACAACGATACATGGTGACTTTACAACAGTTACATATATAGGCTATGGTCTATTTTTCTCCACTTCCTGTCTGACTGATGCGCCCAAAGTAAACTGCCTGTTACTCAGGCCCAGAAGCTAGGAAATGCATATAATTGGAACCATTGGATAAAAAACACTTTGAAGTTTGTGGAAATGTTAAAATAATCTATGAGAATATAACACAATTGATTCGGTACGGAGAAAATCCAAAGAAAAAACACCTGGATTTATTTTTTATTTTTTCTGAGAGCCCATGCTCTTACAATGGAAAGCTATTGGGCATATGCAATTCCAGCTCCCAGATTGCAATTCCTATGAGATGTCAACCGTCTTTGTTTGAGGTTTCAGGCTTGTTTCTTCTCAAACGAGGAAGAATTTTTTGTTTTGGTACTGGGACTTGGAAATCAGTCTGTGGGCGCGCGATGAAGAGGACACACACCTGCTAATTTTACTTTTCATTTGAACATACTTCTTTCCGTATTAAATGTTATAGTTTAACTACATTTTAGGGTACCTGAGGATTAAATAGAAACGTATTTTGACTTGTTTTAACAAAGTTTAACGGTAGCTTTTTGGATTCCTTTGTCTGCACGTTGTACGAGTGGATTACTCAAATCGATGGCTCCAACTAAACAGACTTTTTGGGATATAAAGAAGGATTTTATCAAATAAAACAATCATTCATGTTGTAGCTGGGACCCTTTGGATTGCAAATCAGAGGAAGATTTTCAAAAAGAAAATTAATATTTAATCGCTGTTTATGATTTTATGAAGCCTGTGTTGATTGAAAAATATTTTGATGTGGGTCGCCGTCCTCAAACAATCGCATGGTATGCATTCGCTGTAAAGCCTATTGTAAATCGGGAAATGCAGTTAGATTAACAAAAATGTAAGCTTTTAACCGATATAAGACACTTGCATGTACCTAGATGTTCAATATCCATAATTTTTATGATTATTTATTTGAATTGCGCGCCCTCCAATTTCACCGGAAGTTGTCGACAGGTGTCCCACTGGCCTAAACCTAAGAAGATTTATTTTAATTGCGGTGATAGGAGAAAATTGAGGATTGATCAACAACATTGTAGTTACTCCACAATACTAACCTAAATGACAGAGTGAAAAGAAGGAAGTCTGTACAGAATAAAAATATTCCAGAACATGCAACCTATTTGCAACAAGGCACTGAAGTAATACTGAAACAAATCTAGCAATGCAATTAACTTTTTGTCCTAAATACAAAGTGTTATGTTTGGGGCAAATCCAATGCAACACATTCCTGAGTATCGTTCCATATTTTCAAGCATAGCAGTGGCTGCATCATGTTATGAGAATGCTTGTAATTGTTAAGAACTGGGGAGTTTTTCAGGATAAAAAGAAACAAAATGGAACTAAGCAAAGGCACAATCTTAGAGGAAAACCTGTCTCAGTCTGCTTTCCACCAGACGCTGGGAGATGAAATCACCTTTCAGCAGGACAATAACCTAAAACACAAGGCCAATTCTACACTGGAGTTGCTTACCAAGAAGACAGTAAATATTCCTGAGTGTCCAAGTTACATTTAAAAAACCTGATCCACAACTAATTTGACAGAGCTTGAAGATATTTTTTTAATTGTTTATTATTTTGTTATTTTTTTCCACTTTGACATTACAGAGTATTATGTTTAGATCGTTGACAAAAAAAATGACAATTTAATCCATTTTAATCCCACTTTTGTAACACAACAAAATATGGAAAAAGTCAATAGTATGAATACTTTCTGAAGATACTGTATCTCTTTGTGATTAAAAGTATCAAGTACTATGTCATGTTGTTTATTATAACGTGAAGAAATGTGTATGACAACCTTGTATTCTTAATTTGTTGAAGAGGGTAGCTGTCCATTTCCTGGTACAGTTTTCACCTGCAAACAGTGGGTTCGTTCAAGAACGCAGGGTTTATTCAGTGTACTGGTATAGCTGTGACTCATCTGGGGAGGGACATACAGTTAAGGTTGGAAGTTTACATACACTTAGGTTGGAGTCATTAGAACTTGTTTTTCAAGCACTCCACAAATTTCTTGTTAACTTTAGTTTTGGCAACTTGGTTAGGACATCTACTTGGTGCATGACAAGTAATTTTTCACTTTCAGATTATTTCACATATAATTCACTGTATCACAATTCCAGTGGGTCAGAAGTTTACATACACTAAGTTGACTGTGCCTTTAAATAGCTTGGAAAATTGTCATGGCTTTAGAAGCTTCTGATAGGCAAATTTTCACAATTATAGTCAATTGGAGGTAAACCTGTGGATGTATTTCAAGGCCTACCTTCAAACTCAGTGCCTCTTTGCTTGACATCATGGGAAAAACAAAAGAAATCAGCCAAGACCTTAGAAAATAAATTGTAGACATCTACAAGTCTTGTTCATCCTTGGGAGCAATTTCCAAATGGCTGAAGGTACCACGCTCATCTGTACAAACAATAGTACGCAAGTATAAACAGCATGGGACCACGCAGCCGTCATACCGATCAGGAAGGAGACGTGTTCTGTCTCCTAGAGATGAACGGACTTTGGTGCGAAAAGTGTAAATCAATCCCAGAACAACAGCAAAGGACCTTGTGAAGATGCTGGAGGAAACAGGTACAAAAGTATCTACATCCACAGTAAAACGAGTCGACATAACCTGAAAGGCCGCTCAGCAAGGAAGAAACCACTGCTCCAAAACCGCCATAAAAAAGCCAGACTACGGTTTGCAACTGCACATGGGGACAAAGATCGTACTTTTTGGAGAAATGTTTTCTGGTCAGATGAAACAAAAATAGAACTGTTTGGCCATAATGACCATCATTATGTTTGGAGGAAAAAGGGGGATGCTTGCAAGCCGAAGAACACCATCCCAACCGTGAAGCACGGGGGTGGCAGCATCATGTTTTGGCGGTGCTTTGCTGCAGGAGGGACTGGTGTACTTCACAAAATAGATGGCATCGTGAGGAAGGAAAATTATGTGGATATATTGAAGTAACATCTCAAGACATCAGTCAGGAAGTTAAAGCTTGGTCACAAATGGGTCTTCCAAATGGACAATGACCACAAGCATACTGCTAAAGTTGTTGCAAAATGGCTTTAGGACAACAAAGTCAAGATTTTGGAGTGGCCATCACAAAGCCCTGACCTCAATCCTATAGAACATTTGTAGGCAGAACTGAAAAAGGGTGTGCGAGCAAGGAGGCCTACAAACCTGACTCAGTTACAACAGCTTTGTCAGGAGGAATGGGCCAAAATTCACCCAACTTATTGTGGGAAGCTTGTGGAAGACTACCCAAAACGTTTGACCCAAGTTAAACAATTTAAAGGCAATGCTACCAAATACTAATTGAGTGTATGTAAACTTCTGACAAACTGGGAATGTTATGAAAGAAATAAAAGCTGAAATAAATAATTCTCTCAACTATTATTCTGACATTTCACATTCTTAAAATAAAGTGGTGATCCTAACTGACCTAAATGTCAGGAATTGTGAAAAACTGAGTTTAAATGAATTTGGTTGAGCTGTATGTAAACGTACGACTTCAACTGTATATATGTCTCCCCCTTATTGTAGATGGTAGTGCTTGTGCTGTAGATGTCCTGGAAGACACTCTGGAGAGCCCTGCAGTTGTGGACGGCGCGATTGCCACACCAGGTGGTGATGCAGCCTGACAGGATGCTCTCGATGGTGCATCTGTAGACATTCGTGAGGGTGTTAGAGGACAAGCCGAATTTCTGTAGCCGGCTGAAGTTGAAGAGGAGGTGTTTCTCCTTCTTTACCACACTGTCTGTGTGGCTGGACCATTTCAGGTTGTCTGTGATGTGCACGCCGAGGGAACTTGAAGCTTTTCACCCTCTCTGCTGCCCTGTTGAAGTGAATGAGGGCCTGCTCCTTCTTCTGTCTCATGAAGTCCACAATCAGCTCCTTCATTTTGTTAATGTTGAGAGAGAGATTATATTCCTGGCACCGCTACGCCAGGGCCCTCACCTCCTCCCTGTAGGCTGTCTCATCATTGTTGGTAATCAGGCCTACCATTGTTGTGTCATTGGAAAACTTGATTTGTAGACGTGCGTGGCCACGCAGTCATGGGTGAACAGGGAGTACAGAAGGGGGCTGAGCACACACCCTTGTGGGGCCCCCGTGTTGAGGGTCAGCGTGGCCGAGGTGTTGTTACCTACCTTCACCACCTTGCTGTGATTAAATACCGTGGTTCACGCTCTCAGTTGGTGTGAATGCTGGCATCTATACAGGGTTTTTGGGTTGGAGAAGTTCTAATCGTCACGGCAGAAACAAGCGTCCCCTGCGTCCCCGTGCTATGTTAGCTGCCAATGTTAGCGTGTACCTGCGTCCCCGTGCTATGTTAGCTGCCAATGTTAGCGTGTGTACCTGCGTCCCCGTGCTATGTTAGCTACCAATGTTAGCGTGTGTACCTGCGTCCCCGTGCTATGTTAGCTGCCAATGTTAGCCTGTGTACCTACGTCCCCGTGCTATGTTAGCTACCAATGTTAGCGTGTGTACCTGCGTCCCCGTGCTATGTTAGCTGCCAATGTTAGCGTGTACCTACGTCCCCGTGCTATGTTAGCTGCCAATGTTAGCGCGTGTACCTGCGTCCCTGTGCTATGTTAGCTGCCAATGTTAGCCTGTGTACCTACGTCCCCGTGCTATGTTAGCTGCCAATGTTAGCCTGTGTACCTACGTCCCTGTGCTATGTTAGCTGCCAATGTTAGCCTGTGTACCTACGTCCCTGTGCTATGTTAGCTGCCAATGTTAGCGTGTGTACCTGCGTCCCCGTGCTACGTTAGCTGCCAATGTTAGCGTGTACCTGCGTCCCCGTGCTATGTTAGCTGCCAATGTTAGCGTGTGTACCTGCGTTCCCGTGCTATGTTAGCTGCCAATGTTAGCGTGTACCTACGTCCCCGTGCTATGTTAGCTGCCAATGTTAGCGTGTGCCTACGTCCCCGTGCTATGTTAGCTGCCAATGTTAGCCTGTGTACCTGCGTCCCCGTGGCACTAATTGAACACTTGTATCTTCCACAGCGGCACCAGGAGACCGGGAGTCCAATGTCTCTAACATGCTGTTGCCCATGGCTCCCTTCCAGCTGCGACAGCGTGCGGCGTCCTACGAGGCAGACCCGTGTTTAACAGCAGCCACATCAGGCCCTCGGCCCATGCCACCTGAAACTTTAATGCCGACACCGAGAGATACGAAGAGACGTGGAGGAGAGGGGCGGAGGAGAGGAGCGGAGGAGAAGAGGAGCGGAGGAGAAGAGGAGCAGTGACAGATGTGTACAGGGAATAGTACCAGAGACAGTAATCCACACAACCCAAGGGTGTGTGGTAATAACCAAGGGTGTGTGGTAATAACCAAGGGTGTGTGTTGTAATAACCAAGGGTGTGTGGTAATAACCAAGGGTGTGTGTTGTAATAACCAAGGGTGTGTGTTGTAATAACCAAGGGTGTGTGGTAATAACCAAGGGTGTGTGGTAATAACCAAGGGTGTGTTGTAATAACCAAGGGTGTGTTGTAATAACCAAGGGTGTGTGGTAATAACCAAGGGTGTGTGGTAATAACCAAGGGTGCGTGGTAATAACCAAGGGTGTGTGTGGTAATAACCAAGGGTGTGTGGTAATAACCAAGGGTGTGTGGTAATAACCAAGGGTGTGTTGTAATAACCAAGGGTGTGTGGTAATAACCAAGGGTTTGTTGTAATAACCAAGGGTTTGTTGTAATAACCAAGGGTGTGTGGTAATAACCAAGGGTGTGTTGTAATAACCAAGGGTGTGTTGTAATAACCAAGGGTGTGTGGTAATAACCAAGGGTGTGTGGTAATAACCAAGGGTGTGTTGTAAT
>NC_138314.1:47780000-47862500 GCF_965601325.2 Salmo salar
TGTGTTCTAGATCCCTCCCAATGTGTTCTAGATTCCTCCCAATGTGTTCTAGATCCCTCCCAATGTGTTCTAGATCCCTCCCAATGTGTTCTAGATTCCTCCCAATGTGTTCTAGATCCCTACCAATGTGTTCTAGATCATTCCCAATGTGTTCTAGATCATTCCCAATGTGTTCTAGATCCCTCCCAATGTGTTCTAGATCCCTCCCAATGTGTTGTAGATCATTCCCAATGTGTTCTAGATTCCTCCCAATGTGTTCTAGATCATTCCCAATGTGTTCTAGATCCCCCCCAATGTGTTCTAGATTCCTCCCAATGTGTTCTAGATCATTCCCAATGTGTTCTAGATCCCTCCCAATGTGTTCTAGATCCCTCCCAATGTGTTCTAGATCCCTCCCAATGTGTTCTAGATTCCTCCCAATGTGTTCTAGATCCCTCCCAATGTGTTCTAGATCCCTCCCAATGTGTTCTAGATTCCTCCCAATGTGTTCTAGATCCCTCCCAATGTGTTCTAGATCCCTCCCAATGTGTTCTAGATTCCTCCCAATGTGTTCTAGATTCCTCCCAATGTGTTCTAGATCCCTCCCAATGTGTTCTAGATCCCTCCCAATGTGTTCTAGATTCCTCCCAATGTGTTCTAGATTCCTCCCAATGTGTTCTAGATTCCTCCCAATGTGTTCTAGATCCCTCCCAATGTGTTCTAGATCCCTCCCAATGTGTTCTAGATTCCTCCCAATGTGTTCTAGATTCCTCCCAATGTGTTCTAGATTCCTCCCAATGTGTTCTAGATCCCTCCCAATGTGTTCTAGATCCCTCCCAATGTGTTCTTGAATCTAAGAAAACATTTTAGGAAAAAATCCCAATGCCATTATCCTCAGTATTTGTATTCATTATTATGATAGTATTTTTTTCCTCATATTTGTCAAGGGTGCCAATAACTATAGACCTGACTGCTATTACAGAACGCTGTGTACATTTTAGTCATTTAGCAGACACTCTTATCCAGAGCGACTTACAGTAGTGAATGCATACATTTCATACATACCAATTTGTAAGTCGCTCTGACTTAAATGTAAATTTTTTTGTACTGGCCCCCCGTGGGAATCAAACCCACAACCCTGGCGTTGCAAACACCATGCTCTACCAACTGAGCCACAGGGAAGACTACATGTATATTGACAAAAGGGGCACTTGTAAGAAATCACCCCAACTCAACATGTTTTTCAGGAGAGCCTAAGATACTAGAGAATGAATATAGGATGACGTGTGCTAATGTAAACTCCTTCTTGAGCTTTCTCTCACAGAAAAACAATATTTGCCCTTCAGCTAGCGTCCACGGGATCGGATAAAGGCAAACCTTATTTACACTGTTCTCAAGATTTCCTATTTTATCTGTCCGTCTGTCTGTCTGGGTCTCAAGAGCTCTTGTACTCACACTGTCTGCCTGTTGCCCGAGATGAAAAATAACAATGAGTCTCTCTCTCTCTCTCTCTCTCTCTCTCTTTCTTTCTCTCCTCCCCGGCCTGGCGGCTAAGTTTTCTCCATTCGTCACTCTTGGCATCTTTATACACTGTCGAAGGTTGAAATGTCAAAAGTTGCTTGAGAAGTTACTTCCCGTGCCAGACCGTGCCGGACCGTCGTTAATTTGATACCTTTTAGAAGGAAACAAGCGGAGCAACAAGGTTTGTCGTCCCCCCCCCTCCCCCCTTCACCCACCTTCACCCCCCCCCTCCCCCCTTCACCCACCTTCACCCCCCCCCCCCTTCCCCCCTTCACCCTACCTTCACCCCCCCTCTCTCGTTTGAGGGATTTAATGTATGATAGTTACTATGGTAACTATCTCCTTCATTCATTGTTGTGGGGTTTATCCCTCCCCTGAAGCAAGTCCTTTGACAGTAGGATTCATTTATAACTCTATATGTTCTGCTTGTTAAGGAAATGTGTGTGTGTGTATGTGTGTGTGTGTGTGTGTATGTATGTGTGTGTGTGTGTCTCTCTCTCTCTCTCCCTCACCCAATGAGGCAGACAGGTTTTTAGGTCTTAACTAGCTAGTCTAAACACTGCATCCATCAGCATGTCATTTCAGCACCTTTAAGTGATAGCTTCAAATTTCCTTTACATAAATGAAACTCAGGAGGATGAAGAATGGACTTCTATTAGCCCCCCGGGGGAAATGGTGTCACAAGTGAAGGGACTCTGGTTTGCATCAAAGCATACATTAGCCTGATAGCTTTAGCTAGCGAGGTAGACAACTAGAGTAGCCGAGTCCCACCAAGCTCAATAAATACATAAGAATTAAAGAGAAGAATAAAAGGTGAATCTTGACAAAGATTAGTACGAATAGTTAGTGCGGTAATTCAAGTGTTACTACATATGTATAGGAAGTGTTACCACAACTTAACATAAAATGTTAAAGAAACTTTTTTTTTTTTAAAACCTTTATTTAACAAGGCAAGTCAGATTATGAATAAATTCTTACTTTCGATGACGGCCTAGGAACAGTGGGGTTAAACTGTCTTGTTCAGGGGGCAGAACGACAGATTTGTACCTTGTCAGCTCGGGGATTTAAACTTGCAACCTTTCGGTTACTAGTCCAACACTCTAACCACTAGGCTACCCTGCCGCACAAAGAAACTTAATATAAAATGTTAAGACAACTTAATATAAAATGTTAAGACAACTTAATATAAAATGTTAAGACAACTTAATATAAAATGTTAAGACAACTTAATATAAAATGTTAAGACAACTTAATATAAAATGTTAAGACAACTTAATATAAAATGTTAAGACAACTTAATATAAAATGTTAAGACAACTTAATATAAAATGTTAAGACAACTTAATATAAAATGTTAAGACAACTTAATATAAAGTGTTACCAAAACTTGTAAAAGGTGCATCCAGAGGAATCAAGCAGTTTTTCCATAAGCTCAGGTTCATCAGAAGTCATTGGGTATCTTCTTTTACAAACCTCGTCACGTTGCTGCATTTCCCCCCCAACTTAAAACGTTCAGTAACTGTCCCATTTATTTTTTAAATGTTTTTATTTCACCTTTATTTAACCAGGTAGGCTAGTTGAGAACAAGTTCTCATTTACAACTGCGACCTGGCCAAGATAAAGCAAAGCAGTTCAACACAAACAACAACACAGAGTTACACATGGAATAAACAAAACATACAGTCAATAATACAGTAGAAAAGTCTATATACAGTGTGTGCAAATGAGGTGAGATAAGGGAGTTAATAAGGCAATAAATAGGCCATGGTGGCGAAGTAATTACAAAATAGCAATTAAACACTGGAATGGTAGATGTGCAGAAGATGAATGTGCAAGTATAAATACTGGGGTGCAAAGGAGCAAGATAAATAAATAAATATAGTATAGGGAGGAGGTAGTTGGGTGGGCTGTTTACAGATGGGCTATGTACAGATGCAGTCATCTGTGAGCTGCTCTGACAGCTGGTGCTTAAAGTTAGTGAGGGAGATATGAGTCTCCAGCTTCAGTGATTTTTGCAGTTCGTTCCAGTCATTGGCAGCAGAGAACTGGAAGGAAAGACGACCAAAGGAGGAATTGGCTTTGGGGGTGACCAGTGAGATATACCTGCTGGAGCGCGTGCTACGGGTGGGTGTTGCTATGGTGACCAGTGAGCTGAGATAAGGGGGGACTTTACCTAGCAAAGACTTATAGATGACCTGGAGCCAGTGAGTTTGGCGACGAGTATGAAGAGAGGGCCAGCCAACGAGAGCATACAGGTCACAGTGGTGGGTAGAATATGGGGCTTTGGTGACAAAACGGATGGCACTGTGATAGACTGCATCCAATTTGTTGAGTAGAGTGTTGGAGGCTATTTTGTAAATGACATTGCCGAAGTCGAGGACTTCGGCAATAGGATGGTCAGTTTTACGAGTGTATGTTTGGCAGCATGAGTGAAGGATGCCGATTCTAGATTTAATTTTGGATACAAAGGGTTATGAAAGACAGTGACTGGTCAGTATTAGAGTCCTTGGCCACATCCATTGTTTCAAAGTCATTTAGAAGGAGAGACACATACCGTGCTGAGACAGTATAGTTTAATAGTCCATATCCTGCTGAGACAGTATAGTTTAATAGTCCATATGCTGCTGAGACAGTATAGTTTAATAGTCCATATCCTGCTGAGACAGTATAGTTTAATAGTCCATATGCTGCTGAGACAGTATAGTTTAATAGTCCATATCCTGCTGAGACAGTATAGTTTAATAGTCCATATCCTGCTGAGACAGTATAGTTTAATAGTCCATATGCTGCTGAGACAGTATAGTTTAATAGTCCATATCCTGCTGAGACAGTATAGTTTAATAGTCCATATCCTGAGACAGTATAGTTTAATAGTCCATATCCTGAGACAGTATAGTTTAATAGTCCATATCCTGCTGAGACAGTATAGTTTAATAGTCTATATGCTGCTGAGACAGTATAGTTTAATAGTCCATATCCTGCTGAGACAGTATAGTTTAATAGTCCATATCCTGCTGAGACAGTATAGTTTAATAGTCCATATGCTGCTGAGACGGTATAGTTTAATAGTCCATATCCTGAGACGGTATAGTTTAATAGTCCATATCCTGAGACAGTATAGTTTAATAGTCCATATCCTGCTGAGACAGTATAGTTTAATAGTCCATATCCTGCTGAGACAGTATAGTTTAATAGTCCATATCCTGCTGAGACAGTATAGTTTAATAGTCCATATCCTGAGACAGTATAGTTTAATAGTCCATATCCTGCTGAGACAGTATAGTTTAATAGTCCATATCCTGCTGAGAGAGTATAGTTTAATAGTCCATATCCTGCTGAGACGGTATAGTTTAATAGTCCATATGCTGCTGAGACAGTATAGTTTAATAGTCCATATCCTGCTGAGACAGTATAGTTTAATAGTCCATATCCTGCTGAGACAGTATAGTTTAATAGTCCATATCCTGCTGAGACAGTATAGTTTAATAGTCCATATCCTGCTGAGACAGTATAGTTTAATAGTCCATATGCTGCTGAGAGAGTACAGGAGTGGGATTCGTTCTGTAGCTTGAAAGAGCTAACATAGAGTTTGTATCACTTATTCCCACCAATCATAGGCGAGTTTGTAGAGTGGTTATTTTGTCTCTCTTCCAGCTGCCCTGTATGTCTGTGACCCTGGTGACAAAACACACCGCAGTGAAACCAGTCAGAGTTTCAATTGAAGAACGTCTCTACTTTGTGAACTTACAAGTACAGTACACAGTACAAGCAAAGCCCAGGTTGTTACAATGCACTGTTCCAGATGTGATTGGATCGATCTCAAATGCTATATAAACTACAGACTACTGTACTTCTAAGAGAGGCAAGTTTAATTTCTTATTTTTATTCAAAATGAGATTGGTGTTCATCTTAGATTCGGTGCTTTGTCAAAGCCTACCATAATGGTTTGTGAAATGTTGTCAAAATGTCAACAAAAAAAAGCTGACCAGAAATGTTCAGTGGTTGGCCAAGCTACTAGGAGTCTGGCCTTACTTAAAGTATGTCACTCTGAGTATCCATACTACAAACTTAAACTTGCTGGAAGTTTAACTATATTCCTTCAAGGGTTTTGATATTCCGCCACACTTGAGTCATACCGCACGTGTGACAGGCTCACTTAAAACATTCTGATTGATGGAGATGGATTGTTTTGTTGTCAGGCAGAAAATGCAGTGAAGAGTTCACTTCCCTTTTACTTTTTACTGTAACAATTATTTACGTTCTTTAGTTGCTAATCATTTTTAAAAGGGAACAACAGCAGAATATGTAACAGTGTATTATTGCCACACGTTCTAGATTGATCATCTGTACTGTAGCTCGCTCACGACTCCTAAATCAGCCATGTCATGGTTGGTGTCGATGCAATAATGACTGATCGTTAGCAAATTATAATTCAGATAAAGCTAGCCCACAACACAACGGGTACCTCCGGGGAACTGGTACGATTATGACTTGCCCGAAGTGTCAGTCCTCGTCTCGACGTTCACATTATGAAGATTGAATCTACTTATTGGTATAATTTAACAAGCATTAAATATCATAATGTTGACTCATTAATTATCAGAATGTTGACTCATTAATTATCATAATGTTGACTCATTAATTATCAGAATGTTGACTCATTAATGATCATAATGTTGACTCATTAATTATCATAATGTTGACTCATTATTTATCATAATGTTGACTCATTAAATATCATAATATTGACTCATTAATTATCATAATGTTGACTCATCAATTATCATGATTTTAACACATTAATCAACTTTTTCCCAAAAAATATTTGTCTTAATATAAACAACATTTTAAATATATATTTGTATAGACCAAAGTATAGGTGTCACGTCCTGACCAAAGAAAGATGTTATTTTGTATGGTAGAGTAGGTCAGGGCGTGACAGGGGGGGGGGGTTCTAGTTTAGATTTTCTATGTTGTTATGTTCTAGTTTTGTATTTCTATGTTGGGCTTTGTTTGGGATGATCTCCAATTAGAGGCAGCTGGTCAATCGTTGTCTCTAATTGGAGATCATACTTAAGTAGTTGTTTTTCCCACCTGGGTTTGTGGGAGATAGTTTTTCAGTAAGTGTATGATGTAACTCTTCATCCCGGTTTGTTGTTTTGTCTATTGTGTATGTATTGCACAGTTTCACAGTTTAATAAAGAAAATGTGGAACGATACACACGCTGCGCTTTGGTCCGCTCCTTCATCCTGCGGAAACCGTGACAATGGCACCCTGTTCCCTACATAGTGCACTACTCTTGACCAGGACCCATAGTGAATAGGGTTCCATTTGGGACACAGACAGACACTTCTTATCAATTTCTTTCAGCCAATCATCAGTCATTTTTTTTGTCAGTACAGTACATTGTCATTGCATCCCTTCTCTATAAACATGCTGAAAGACTGTTGTTAATTTGTTTACAGAGAAATAGCATTGTATCTGGTCAAACACATTTTCTTTCTCCAAAACTTGGCTAAGAGTCGGCAGCAAGCTGATTGGTCGGCTGTTAGGACCAGTAAAAGGTGCTTTACTATTCTTGGGTAGCGGAATGACTTTTACTTCCCTCCAGGTCTGAGGACAAACACTTTTCTCCAGACTCAGACTAAAGATATGACAAACAGGAGAGGGAATATAATTAGCTACCATCCTCAGTAGCTTTCCATCTAGGTTGTTAGATGTTGTTACCTGTATAAAAGACACCTGGGAGCCAGAAATCTTTCTGATTGAGAAGGAGGTCAAATACTTATTTCCCTCATTAAAATGCAAATCATTTTATAACATTTTTGACATGTGTTTTTCAGGATTTTTTGTTGTTGTTATTCTGTCTCTCACTGTTCAAATAAACCTACTATTAAAATTATAGACTGATCATTTCTTTGTCAGTGGGCAAACGTACAAAATCAGCAGGGGATCAAATACTTTTTTTCCCTCTGTAAATAAGGGGTCCTTATGGTATAGTTGACCCTGTTCATTCCTGATTCATTTAGGATTTTTTTTCAAGAATCTCTAAGTTAATTTCCTGCTATTCTATTTTGTCAGAAAATATTGCAGTTTTAATGGTAATTCCAGTCATTCTAAAGATTTATTTCATGGCGTGTTAAAATGCTTATCTGGGGGGTCCGAACTCCAGGGGGTTGGGGAGGTGTGATAATACTCCACTTTGGGGACACATCCCTTGTCTTAGCTACCTCCATGCTGCTGTCTCTCTGGCTCCATAGTTCCAGTGTCAGCTATAATCAATAAAATGACTCCCCCCCCCCCACCTCACGTTCCCACATTATTCATCATCTCATTCATCCACTAATGTTTTCCGGAGGATTTTGGGGATGGGAGCGATGATGATAAAACTCAGGGTGCGTCCTAAATGGGACCCTTTTCCATATTTTGTGCACTACTTTAGACCAGGACTGGCACCCTATTCCCTATTTGGTGCACTACATTTAGACCAGGACTGGCACCCTATTCCCTATTTGGTGTACTACTTTAGACCTGGACTGGCACACTATTTTATTTTTTTCTCACCCCATCAACACACATAATGACAAAGTGACAACATGTTTTTAGACATTGAGGCAAATTTATTGAAAATGAAATACAAAAAATATGTAATTTACATAAATATTCTCAACCCTGAGTTAATACATGTCAGTATCACCGTTGGCAGTGATTACAGCTGTGAGTCTTTCTGGGTGAGTCTCTAAGAGCTTTACACACCTGGATTGTACAATATTTGCACATTATTCTTAAAAAAAAATCTTAACCCAAACTCAGTCAAGTTGGTTGTTGATCATTGCTAGACAGCCGTTTTCAAGTATTGCCATAGATTTTCAAGCCGATTTAAGACAAAATTGTAACTAGGCTACTCAGGAATATTCAGTGTCGTCTTGGTAAGCCACTCCAGCGTAGATTTGGCCTTGTCTTTTACGTTACTGAAAGGTGGATATGTCTCCCAGTGTCTGTTGGAAAACAGACTGAACCAGGATTTCCTCTTGGATTTTGCCTATGCTTAGTGCAATTACGTTTCTTTTGATCCTAAAAAAAAAACTCCCTAGTCCTTGCCATTGACAAGCATGCCCATAACATGATGCAGCCACCACCATGCATGAAAATATGAAGAGTGATGTGTTGGATTTGCCCCAAACGTAACGCTTTGTATTCAGAACAAAAAGTTAATTTCTTTATCACATTTCTTGCATTCAAAACAGGATGCATGTTTTGGAATATTTTTATTTAGTACTTGCTTCCTTATTTTTCACTCTGTCAGTTAGGTTACTGTTGTTGATACATTGTCACAAGCGTCGTTGTAGGTGGACCAAAATGCAGCGGGTATATTTATCATCTTCTTTTTTATTGAAGGGAAAAAAACACTTAAAACAAATGACGAAAACAGTCCCGTAAGGCGAAAAAAACACTTAAAACAAATGACGAAAACAGTCCCGTAAGGCGCACAGACTATACAGGAAACAACCACCCACAAAACACACAAGTGAAACAAACCCTAACTAAATATGGCCTCCAATTATAGGCAATGACAACCAGCTGTCTCTAATTGGAGGTCCTACCAAAACCCCAACATAGAAATAGAAAAACTAGATAAACAGATAGAAATAGAAAATGTAGAACATAAACCAAAAAAACCCGAACCACACAAAAAAGAAACACCCTTCTGCCACGCCCTGACCAAACTACAATAACAAATAACCCCTTTTACTGGTCAGGACGTGAAATACATCCTCAGTTTTCTCCTATCACAGCCATTAAACTCTGTAACTGTTTTAAAGTCACCATTTGGCCTCATGGTGAAATCCCTGAGGAGTTTCCCTCCTCTCTGGCAACTGAGTTAGGGAGGACGCCTGTGTATTTGTAGTGACTTAGATCTACACTTCATATCTTATTGTACAGTAACATAGATCAACACTTCATACCTATTAACACAGGACTATAGATCTACACATCATGTCTATAAATACAGTAACATAGATCTACACTTCATATCTTATAGAATATTATCACAGATCTACACTTCATATCTAATAGATATAGTACAGTTACATAGATCTATACTTCATATCTAATAGATATAGTACAGTAACACAGATCTACACGTCATATCTGATAGATATAGTACAGTAACATAGATCTACACTTCATATCTAATAGATATAGTACACTAACACAGATCTACACTTCATATCTAATAGTATAGTAACATAGATCTACACTTCATATCTAATACATATAGTACAGTAACATAGATCTGCACTTCATTTCTATTGACACAGTAAAAGATCTACACTTCATATCTTATTGTACAGTAACATAGATCTACAAATCATATCTATCAATACAGTAACTTAGATCTACACTTCATATCTTATTGTACAGTAACATAGATCAACACTTCATACCTATTAACACAGGACTATAGATCTACACATCATATCTATAAATACAGTAAAATAGATCTACACGTCATATCTAATAGATATATTACAATAACATAGATCTACCCTTCATATCTTATAGAATAGTAACATAGATCTACACATCATATCTATAAATACAGTAAAATAGATCTACACTTCATATCTAATAGATATAGTACAGTAACATAGATCAACGCTTCATATCATATAGATATAGTACAGTAACATAGATCTATACTTCATATCTTATAGATATAGTACAGTAACATAGATCTATACTTCATATCTAATAGATATAGTACAGTAACATAGATCTATACTTCATATCTTATAGATATAGTAGAATAACACAGATTTACACTTCATATCTAATAGATATATTACAGTAACATAGATCTACCCTTCATATCTTATAGAATAGTAACATAGATCTACACGTCATATCTGATAGATATTGTAAAGTAACATAGATCTACACTTCATATCTAATAGATATAGTACAGTAACATTGATCAACACTTCATAACTTATAGAATAGTTACATAGATCTACACTTCATATCTGATAGATATTTTACAGTAACATAGATCTACACTTCATATCTAATAGATATATTACAGCAACATAGATCTACACTTCATATCTTACAGAATAGTAACATAGATCTACACTTCATATCTGATAGATATTGTACAGTAACATAGATCTACACCACATATCTGTTAGATATTGAACAGTAACATAGATCTCCCCTTCACTTCTATTAAAACAGTAACATAGATCTACACTTCATATCTAATAGATATAGCACAGTAACATAGATCTACACTTCATATATAATAGTAAAGTAACATAGATCTACACTTCATATCTAATAGATATAGTACAGTAACATAGATCTACACTTCATATCTATTAGTACAGTAACACAGATCTACAAGTCATATCTTATAGAATAGTAACATAAATCTACACTTTATATCTAATAGATATTGTACAGTAACATAGATCTACACTTCATATCTAATAGTAAAGTAACAAATATCTACACTTCATATCTATTAGTACAGTAACATAGATCTACACTTCATATCTAATAGATATAGTACAGTAACATAGATCTACACTTCATATCTAATAGATATAGTACAGTAACATAGATCTACACTTCATATCTAATAGAAATACTACAATAACATAGATCTCCACCTCACATCTTATAGAATATTATCACAGATCTACACTTCATATCTAATAGATATAGTACAGTAACATAGATCTACACTTCATATCTAATAGATATAGTACAGTAACATAGATCTACACTTCATATCTAATAGATATAGTACAGTAACATAGATCTACACCTCATACGTAATAGATATAGTACACCAACATAGATCAACGCTTCATATCTAATATGGAGATGATTGATTAGGTCTAGCGACTGTGTCATTAGTATAGACAATTAGAAAAGTGTTGTGTACCGCAAATGGTATTATAAACCGTGTTGTCATGTCTGTATGTACTAAAACAAATACTGGATGCTTTGCTGAGGTTGAACTGAAATGGTCTGAAGTCATAAACAGGGGAATTAGAACTGCCTTTCCTAACCGATGTTTCTATAATCCCCCCAAAATGTTTCTATAATGACAATGACAGTTGCGTGACCCATGTATCAAAGCGTCAGTGGTAATGTTTTCCACCCTTTGCAAAAACAATAAGAACAGAGCAGGCATAAATAACAACGAGGTAATTAGTGTGTGCACCCCATGACATCTCTAGATGGGATTAGAGATGGGTTACTTGGTGGAGGCTGGCTGGCTGTTGTCTCTCTATCCTGTTTACAGACAGAGAGAGAGAGAGAGAGAGAGAGAGAGAGAGAGAGAGAGAGAGAGAGAGAGAGAGAGAGAGAGAGAGAGAGAGAGAGAGGAGAGAGAGAGAGAGAGAGAGAGAGAGAGAGAGAGAGAGAGAGAGAGAGAGAGACCAATGGTTTGACGCCCGTCGAGGGCGAACCTGCTTTTGTCACAATAGACAGACAAGAGACCTGCTATCCAACCAGTGGCTTGAATCCAATGATTTGCCTGGTAACCCCTTTTTTTAAATGCAGCTGCACATAGCAGTAGCATACTAACTCAATTCTCCCATCGACAGTTTTTCAACCGCTTACAGAAATGTAACTATAACTAAAAGCTAATTTAGGGAAAACTAAAGCGGTATTTTTTTTTTTTTAAATGAATGATATGCCGTTGTTTCCTTTTAGCGGATCAATGCAGCAACAGAGGTTCCGCGCACAACACACTTAGATAAAAAAGGGTTCCAGAAGGGTTCTTTGGCTGTCCCCGTAGAATAACCCTTTTAGGTTCCAGGTAAAAAAAATAAAAAAATACAACTTTTGGGTTCCCAGTAGAACCATTTTGAGTTACGTGTGGAAACCCAGAAACGGTTCTACTTGGAACCACAATGTTGATTCCTTTAACCAACGAGTTTTTTTTTTTAAATGGTTCTCCTAAAAAAAAAAACGTTTTCAGGTTCTAGATATCACCTATTTGTTTAAGAGTGTAGAGATGTAAATATTTAAATATTTTATGTTGAAGGATAAACTATACATGTAATAACTTTTCAAATGATAATACTTTAAAAATATATATATATATATATATATATTATTTCACCTTTATTTAACCAGGTAGGCTAGTTGAGAACAAGTTCTCATTTACAACTGTGACCTGGCCAAGATAAAGCAAAGCAGTTCGACAACATACAACAACACAGAGTTACACATGGGATAAAACAAACAAACAGTGAATAATACAGTAGAAAAAGTATATTTACAGTGAGTGCAAATGAGGTGAGATAAGGGAGGTAAGACAATAAATAGGCCATAGTGGCGAAATAATTACATAATAATAATAATATATATATATTTTTTTAAAGTACCCTTAAGGAAATAAAAACCGGCTTTTCATTCACATATGAATGGGTTACAAAGCGTTTTCATTTTTTCTCCATTTTTAATAGGCTACATCCATCAGCCAATTGTAAGCAGCAGGGCTGGTGATGTTCTTGTGAAGTGGCTGGTTGACCTCCGCTCCCGGTGTCATCTCCACTGTGTCGCCTGGACGCTCTCAAACAGCAGGACAGTTTTTCCCATGTCAGATTATGACGTGTACTTTATTCTATGCGAGGATCTCACGTCACGTCTTCCCTCCATTGATTCAATATTACTAATGTACATTCCATTGGCTGCATTTGACAGATGTCTAAATCTCCCTCAATCCGATTCCACATAATACTTTCACTGCGTTTAAATCCTCACTGGTATATGGGTGGCCTCTTACGGGTTGTTCTGAAAGCAGCTTGGCCTCTTTATGGGTTGTTCTGAAAGCAGCTTGGCCTCTTACGGGTCGTTCTGAAAGCAGCTTGTCCTCTTACGGGTCGTTCTGAAAGCAGCTTGGCCTCTTTACAGGTCGTTCTGAAAGCAGCTTGTCCTCTTACGGGTCGTTCTGAAAGCAGCTTGGCCTCTTTACAGGTCGTTCTGAAAGCAGCTTGGCCTCCTACGGGTTGTTCTGAAAGCAGCTTGGGCCCTTAAAGCAGCTTGTCCTCTTACGGGTTGTTCTGAAAGCAGCTTGGCCTCTTAAAGCAGCTTGGCCTCTTACGGGTCGTTCTGAAAGCGGGTTGTTCTGAAAGCAGCTTGGCCTCTTACGGGTCGTTCTAAAAGCAGCTTGGCCTCTTACGGGTCGTTCTGAAAGCAGCTTGGCCTCTTTACGGGTTGTTCTGAAAGCAGCTTGGCCTCTTTACGGGTTGTTCTGAAAGCAGCTTGGCCTCTTACGGGTTGTTCTGAAAGCAGCTTGGCCTCTTAAAGCAGCTTGGCCTCTTACGGGTCGTTCTGAAAGCGGGTTGTTCTGAAAGCAGCTTGGCCTCTTACGGGTCGTTCTAAAAGCAGCTTGGCCTCTTACGGGTCGTTCTGAAAGCAGCTTGGCCTCTTTACGGGTTGTTCTGAAAGCAGCTTGGCCTCTTTACGGGTCGTTCTGAAAGCAGCTTGGGCTCTTACGGGTCGTTCTGAAAGCAGCTTGTCCTCTTAAAGCAGCTTGGGCTCTTACGGGTCGTTCTGAAAGCAGCTTGGCCTCTTAAAGCAGCTTGGCCTCTTACGGGTCATTCTGAAAGCAGCTTGGCCTCTTACGGGTCGTTCTGAAAGCAGCTTGGCCTCTTTACGGGTTGTTCTGAAAGCAGCTTGGCCTCTTTACGGGTTGTTCTGAAAGCAGCTTGGCCTCTTACGGGTTGTTCTGAAAGCAGCTTGGGCTCTTACGGGTCGTTCTGAAAGCAGCTTGTCCTCTTACGGGTTGTTCTGAAAGCAGCTTGGCCTCTTAAAGCAGCTTGGGCTCTTAAAGCAGCTTGTCCTCTTACGGGTTGTTCTGAAAGCAGCTTGGGCTCTTACGGGTCGTTCTGAAAGCAGCTTGTCCTCTTACGGGTTGTTCTGAAAGCAGCTTGGCCTCTTAAAGCAGCTTGGCCTCTTAAAGCAGCTTGGCCTCTTACGGGTCGTTCTGAAAGCAGCTTGTCCTCTTACGGGTCGTTCTGAAAGCAGCTTGGCCTCTTAAAGCAGCTTGGCCTCTTAAAGCAGCTTGTCCTCTTACGGGTTGTTCTGAAAGCAGCTTGTCCTCTTACGGGTCGTTCTAAAAGCAGCTTGGGCTTAATTATGTTTTGTCGGGTTTGTACACCTACGGGCAAGATGTGACAATAGCCTACACGTTGAGAAAATCTATATAGAAGGCAGTATGCATAAATCTGTCATCATGTCAGGACGGATCAAAATAATGCAGGTATTTTTTTCAATCCATGCATCATTTTCATCCGCAGAACCAAATGTCTGGGCGGTTTACTGGAGATAGATAACTCCGATATCTCGAACTGTCAGAATCATTTTCAGACTTCAGAATCATTTTCAGACTTCAGAATCATTTTCAGACTTCAGAATCATTTTCAGACTACGGATGTTCAAGGCCGAAAGTCCATATACCGGTTTTGCTGTCAAGCGCTTGAATTTTCAATTAGGTTATTATTTTCCTATATTATTGGATATTTACAAGAAAATACAATAATAATAATTATAATATTCAAATAATAATAGCATACTTTAACATTACAATTATAATAATACTTTTATCTCAAATAAAAAATGTAAGTGACATATTGATGGTAATGTTGATAGACCTACACATTGTGAAATTAATAAATTACCAAAACATTTGCAAATAAATGACGAAGACAATAATTGAATGAAAATTATTTTTCATAGCAAAAGAGCTATTTACATATTAATTGTATCCAGTATGTAGGCTATTGAATAACGCCATACAAATTAATGGCTTGATAAATGATGATGATGGGTAGGTTTTACTTCAGCGTTTCCCGCCCATAATGTCAGCATATTTTCGGTAAAATGGTTATGAATTAAACGTGTGTAAAGTGCCCATGTTTAAAGCTGTGTTTGCATTTCAGGCCACCGCATGGCATTGTGTGAAGGGTTTCAGAGTATTCTTATTTTAAAAACAGAAGATTTATATATTTATATTTTGAGGCATGTGTTCTTTACAGGACACAATATAAATTTGGAAAACAAATTGCAACTACTGAACATTTTGCTTTATTGAAGTTTTTCATCATTTAAATTGCATTCATTTGCGGCATAATGTAAAAAAAATAAGTCTACAGCACTCTTGTAAAATTCTTATCAAACGTTAAAACATCATAACATATTAAATTATTACAATTGCTTTGCATTATCCTATTACTTATAAACACACAAATACAAATTTAAGACACAAATACACATTTGAAATAATTAGCCTACACAACAATTACAACGATTTTTTTAATTTAAATCCTTTCCAAAACTCAACTTATGTTTTCCGACTCCATCCATTGCAATAGCTATACTCTAAACCGCCAGCGACATACAGTAGCCTACAAAACATACATACTGTGATTCTCTGTACAAGTCCGGCCAGTCGCCCATTTTTTTATTTATTTTATTTTTTAGAAATGCTGTTTAAATCGCTGAGCCGTCATATTCTTATATGGAGACTTAATTTGAGTCTTTCATTCAGTGGCAGTCCTAGTGCAGGTGGCGGGTCTGTGAATACTGCACCGATTCAATTGCACAGCCTCAGTCTTACTCGAGTACGGTATCATTAATTTCACGTTTCTGGGAGCACCATATCATTACCGGCCAGAATAGGAAAAAAGTGTGTCACGAAAACAACTGATTTGCATACAGATCTCTATCTGTCAGTGTTGCCAATATTGCGGGTTATCGGATTTGGTTATAATAAAAAAATAAAAAAAATAAAAAATTAACACACCACACACATAAGCAAAAATCTATATATCTGGCTATATTACTATGGTTTGTTTGGCATTTTCAAATGAAATGGAATTATATTTGTGTTTATAAATATGTCAACTAGGCTAGTCTTAATTAAAAACATGTGTTTTGTGTTATGTGATTCTGCAATGTATAGAGAGAGCATCGATGAAAGCATTATCAAAAGCCATTTTAATCTAATATCATCACGGTTTATAGGAGGAAAGTATTATACCTGGCACTTTTGTGGAGTACAGCGCTATCTGGCGGAAAGAAAAGTAATGACTCCTCTGTGAACAATACACATAATAACATAACCTTGACATTGCAGCCGGCTTTAAAGAAGAGTCGTCGAGACTGACTGATTTACAAATCCCCTTTGCATCATGAATAACTAACTACTCAGTATAATTTGTAGATCAGTCAGTCAGTCAGTCGAAATGTATCCACGATACAACACGGTTTTGATGCTCTCTAACAGGCTAATCCTAGAAATAGAATGAATAGAACTGCCTTGGAAGAGCTAAACCTGGTAATTTGACTGGTACACTCACAATGGCTGCCTGGTATTGTGATGTAATCCTTTCCATGGTAATTTGTAATGTTCTATGTATCAACTGATGCTTGATTGTCATGGTAATTTGTAATGTTCTATGTATCAACTGATGCTTGATTGTCATGGTAATTTGTAATGTTCTATGTATCAACTGATGCTTGATTGTCATGGTAATTTGTAATGTTCTATGTATCAACTGATGCTTGATTGTCATGGTAATTTGTAATGTTCTATGTATCAACTGATGCTTGATTGTCATGGTAATTTGTAATGTTCTATGTATCAACTGATGCTTGATTGTCATGGTAATTTGTAATGTTCTATGTATCAACTGATGCTTGATTGCCATGGTAATTTGGAATGTTCTATGTATCAACTGATGCTTGATTGCCATGGTAATTTGGAATGTTAATTCAAATGATGCTAACTGCTGTGGCTCATCCAATGGAAAGTATTTGTTGTCATGTCAGTTGAGTTGACTAATGAAATCACATCCAGAGATAATTTTGAGGAGATGGGGAAACACTATGGGAATCGTATTTACACCTATTGTGTACATTGCCCATTTGTCGTCAATGGGCCGAGTGGTGCATTCTGGGCATTTCTGGGACAAGGCTAGTACTCCTTCAGTGTAATGAATGAGAGTCAATTGGGCGCAAATACAAAAACCCAACATTAGCATTAATTTTGTGAACAAGAAGTACAATATTACAAATCTTTTCCAAGATGTAAGTTAATTAACTTGTTCTTTGTAATATACTATAGCTTTGGAATTGTGATATTACTTACTTTCAAGGAAAAAGGCAGGTTTCTCGACTCATACCCTGACTTTGAGAAGGGATTGCAGGACGATCATCTTAGCAACCGCATGATGCAAAATGACAACGTGAACACGATTGGTCGACAGTCTGCTGGGTGGGACGTTATACCGGCCTCCATTACCCAATGGGATTCCTATCTCCTCCTTTCTCTAGGCTACCTGGGGCAGCAGGTAGCCTAGTGTGTTGGGCCAGTAACCTTAAGGTTGCAGGATCAAATCCCCGAGCTGACAAGGTATAAATCTGTCGTTCTGCCCCTGAACAAGGCAGTTAAACCCACTGTTCCTAGGCCGTCATTGTAAATAAGAATTTGTTCTTAACTGACTTGCCTAGTTAAATAAAGGTAAAAAATTGTCCTTTTTGGTCTTAATTTAAGGTTAAGGTTAGACATAAGGTTAGCAGTGTGGTTAGGTTTCAAATCAGATTTTAAGAAGAGAAATTGTAGAAATAGGCGGGGTTTATAACTTTGTGGCTGTGGTAATTAGTGACGACCAGATTGATGGGTTCACTTCCTACTTTTACTTCCTGGCATGGGTACACTCAAAATGGCTGCCTGTCCACACATTATGCCAGGGGTATTCAAGTACTATTGTTATCGGCTTAATAACCTCGCAACCCATGTGACCCCAAACTGTTCACACCGCTCTTGTTAGCGGAGACAAAACGTTGCACTTAAAGCTAACTTCCTGCAATTCTACACATTTCCAATGTCTTATTTGTGTTTATATGATATGGGCTCCCGTGGGGCGCAGCGGTCTAAGGCACTGCATCTCAGTGCTAGAGGCGTCACTACAGACCCTGGTTCGATTCCAGGCTTTATCACAACCAGCCGTGACTGGGAGTCCCATAGGGCGGCGCACAATTGGCCCAGCGTTGTTTGGTCGGGGGTAGGCTGTCATTGTAAATAAGAATTTGTTTTTACTTAAACCTTTATTTAACTAGGCAAATTAGTTAAGAACAAATTCTTATTTACGACGGCCTACCAAAAGGCAAAAGGCCTCCTGCGTGGATGGGGGCCTGAGATTAAAATAAATAAATACAATATAAATGTTGGACAAAACACACATCACAACAAGAGAGACAACACAACACTAGATAAAGAGAGACCTAAGACAACAACACAGCACGGCAGCAACACAACATAACAACAACATGGTAGCAACACAACATGGTAGCAACACAACATGGTAGCAGCACAAAACATGGTACAAACCATTATTGGGCACAGACAACAGCACAAAGGACAAGAAGGTAGAGACAACAATACATCGCTGAACTGAACTGAAAAGAGCAGCGACCCAGGGATGTGTGTACTTTGGGGACCTTTAACAGAATGTGACTGGCAGAACGGGTGTTGTATGTGGAGGATGAGGACTGCAGTAGATATCTCAGATAAATAAATGTTAAATAAAATATTAAAAAAATACCAGGGGTTCCCCCCCAAAAACACAAATAATTGTTGGTCCGTATTTACCCCGCTCTGGGACCGGATCTGGACCGCGGTCCGCCAGTTGAGTAAGTGGGCATTATGTCGTCATTCCTCATTGACTTGAATATGGAGCCATTCTATTTCTATGGTTTTACTGGCCTCTAGTGGCGGAAGAGAAGCGGTGCATCATGTCAGATAAACAATCCGCCCCAGGATGTTTGAATTCAAACAATGAATTGCTGAATGCGACACAACATTAAAATGACAAACATAAATCAAATCGATTTCCTATTCTAGCAAAGACAATATAGACAGACATACTTCTGTAGGTTGTAAAACTGGATCCTATAATGGTAGTTATTCCAACCGTTGTATGTAAACCCTAGATAGCGATTAATCGTATTGGTCATTTCAAGGCTTGAAGCCACCGGTCGGCCATATTGGTACTCCCCGTAGGCGCAGTCCTCCATAGGAATGAATGTGATTCAACAGTATTTCAATTCAATGATTCAAGGATAAAATTACATGTATTTACATTATTTTTGTTGTTGTTGTAATGGGGATGGTAACATTAGGAATCTCATAAAATGATTGTTTAGCTAACATAATATCATTTAAAAGGTATGCATTAAGGTGTCTGTAATAGAATATATGTGCCAAAAATGAATGTAGACATTAAAAGTCACTTTACCACTACCTACAGTAGATGTACATTTTAACTCAATTACCTCGACAAACCTGTAACCCCGCACACTGACTCTGTACTGGTACCCCCTTGTATATAGCCTCCACATTGACTCTGTACCGGTACACCCTGTATATAGCCTCCACATTGACTCTGTACCGGTACCCCCTGTATATAGCCTCCACATTGACTCTGTACCGGTACCCCCCTGTATATAGCCTCCACATTGACTCTGTACCGGTACCCCCTGTATATAGCCTCCACATTGACTCTGTACCGGTACCCCCTGTATATAGCCTCCACATTGACTCTGTACCGGTACCCCCTGTATATAGCCTCCACATTGACTCTGTACTGGTACCCCCTGTATATAGCCTCCACATTGACTCGGTACCGGTACCCCCTGTATATAGCCTCCACATTGACTCTGTACCGGTACCCCCTGTATATAGCCTCCACATTGACTCTGTACCGGTACCCCCCTGTATATAGCCTCCACATTGACTCTGTACCGTAATACCCTGTATATAGCCTCCACATTGACTCTGTACCGGTACACCCTGTATATAGACTCCACATTGACTCTGTACCGTAACACCCTGTATATAGCCTCCACATTGACTCTGTACCGTAATACCCTGTATATAGCCTCCACATTGACTCTGTACCGGTACCCCCTGTATATAGCCTCCACATTGACTCTGTACCGGTACCCCCTGTATATAGCCTCCACATTGACTCTGTACCGGTACCCCCTGTATATAGCCTCCACATTGACTCTGTACCGGTACCCCCTGTATATAGCCTCCACATTGACTCTGTACCGGTGCCCCCTGTATATAGCCTCCACATTGACTCTGTACCGTAATACCCTGTATATAGCCTCCACATTGACTCTGTACCGGTACCCCCTGTATATAGCCTCCACATTGACTCTGTACCGTAATACCCTGTATATAGCCTCCACATTGACTCTGTACCGGTACACCCTGTATATAGTCTCCACATTGACTCTGTACCGTAATACCCTGTATATAGCCTCCACATTGACTCTGTACCGGTACCCCCCTGTATATAGCCTCCACATTGACTCTGTACCGGTACCCCCTGTATATAGCCTCCACATTGACTCTGTACCGGTACCCCCTGTATATAGCCTCCACATTGACTCTGTACCGGTACCCCCTGTATATAGCCTCCACATTGACTCTGTACCGGTACCCCCTGTATATAGCCTCCACATTGACTCTGTACCGGTACCCCCTGTATATAGCCTCCACATTGACTCTGTACCGTAACACCCTGTATATAGCCTCCACATTGACTCTGTACCGGTACCCCCTGTATATAGCCTCCACATTGACTCTGTACCGGTACCCCCTGTACATAGCCTCCACATTGACTCTGTACCGGTACCCCCTGTATATAGCCTCCACATTGACTCTGTACCGTAACACCCTGTATATAGCCTCCACACTGACTCTGTACCGTAACACCCTGTATATAGCCTCCACATTGACTCTGTACCGGTACCCCCTGTATATAGTCTCCACATTGACTCTGTACCGTAACACCCTGTATATAGCCTCCACATTGACTCTGTACCGGTACCCCCTGTATATAGCCTCCACATTGACTCTGTACCGGTACCCCCTGTATATAGCCTCCACATTGACTCTGTACCGGTACCCCCTGTATATAGCCTCCACATTGACTCTGTACCGTAACACCCTGTATATAGCCTCCACATTGACTCTGTACCGGTACCCCCTGTATATAGCCTCCACATTGACTCTGTACCGGTACCCCCCTGTATATAGCCTCCACATTGACTCTGTACCGGTACCCCCTGTATATAGCCTCCACATTGACTCTGTACCGGTACCCCCTGTATATAGCCTCCACATTGACTCTGTACCGGTACCCCCTGTATATAGCCTCCACATTGACTCTGTACCGGTACCCCCTGTATATAGCCTCCACATTGACTCTGTACCGGTACCCCCTGTATATAGCCTCCACATTGACTCTGTACCGTAACACCCTGTATATAGCCTCCACATTGACTCTGTACCGGTACCCCCTGTATATAGCCTCCACATTGACTCTGTACCGGTACCCCCTGTACATAGCCTCCACATTGACTCTGTACCGGTACCCCCTGTATATAGCCTCCACATTGACTCTGTACCGTAACACCCTGTATATAGCCTCCACACTGACTCTGTACCGTAACACCCTGTATATAGCCTCCACATTGACTCTGTACCGGTACCCCCTGTATATAGTCTCCACATTGACTCTGTACCGTAACACCCTGTATATAGCCTCCACATTGACTCTGTACCGGTACCCCCTGTATATAGCCTCCACATTGACTCTGTACCGGTACCCCCTGTATATAGCCTCCACATTGACTCTGTACCGGTACCCCCTGTATATAGCCTCCACATTGACTCTGTACCGTAACACCCTGTATATAGCCTCCACATTGACTCTGTACCGGTACCCCCTGTATATAGCCTCCACATTGACTCTGTACCGGTACCCCCTGTACATAGCCTCCACATTGACTCTGTACCGGTACCCCCTGTATATAGCCTCCACATTGACTCTGTACCGTAACACCCTGTATATAGCCTCCACACTGACTCTGTACCGTAACACCCTGTATATAGCCTCCACATTGACTCTGTACCGGTACCCACTGTATATAGTCTCCACATTGACTCTGTACCGTAACACCCTGTATATAGCCTCCACATTGACTCTGTACCGGTACCCCCTGTATATAGCCTCCACATTGACTCTGTATCGGTACCCCCTGTATATAGCCTCCACATTGACTCTGTACCGTAACACCCTGTATATAGCCTCCACACTGACTCTGTACCGTAACACCCTGTATATAGCCTCCACACTGACTCTGTACCGTAATACCCTGTATATAGCCTCTCTACTGTTATTTTACTGCTGCTCTTTAATTACTTGATATTTTTCTATTTCCTTCTTTTTTTTTATTTACTTCACTTTATTTTAGTAAATACTTTCTTAACACTTATTTTTCTTAAAACTGCATTGTTGGTTAAGGGCTTGTAAGTAAGCATTTCACTGTTGTATTCGGCGCATGTGAGAAATAAAGTTTTATTTGATAAATGCATATTTATAGCTTCCAAAATATTTATGGACAACAGTGAGGGAGGGCCAAGATGGAGGCACAGTAGGCTTCAACACAATGGTGAGGGAGTGGAGGGCCAAGATGGAGGCACGGTGGCTTCAATACAATGGTGAGGGAGTGGAGGGCCAAGATGGAGGCACGGTGGCTTCAACACAATGGTGAGGGAGGGCCAAGATGGAGGCACGGTGGCTTCAACACAATGGTGAGGGAGGGCCAAGATGGAGGGGGTGGCTTCAACACAATGGTGAGGGAGAGCCAAGATGGAGGCACGGTGGCTTCAATACAATGGTGAGGGAGGGCCAAGATGGAGGGGGTGGCTTCAACACAATGGTGAGGGAGAGCCAAGATGGAGGCACGGTGGCTTCAATACAATGGTGAGGGAGGGCCAAGATGGAGGCACGGTAGGCTTCAACACAATGGTGAGGGAGGGCCAAGATGGAGGCACGGTGGCTTCAACACAATGGTGAGGGATTGGAGTGCCAAGATGGAGGCACAGTAGGCTTCAACACAGCGCACCCTATTAGCAGTCATCTAGTGTATATATAAATAATTGTTTGGTACTTGCATCATGGCATAAGCACCTTTTGAAAACAATAAGTGTATCCTACTCTAAAATAGGATTCTTTCTAATATACATAAAACAATAGACCTAATCTATACTTTAGAACCCCATTTATCTCAACTAGTTAATGCTGCGTCTGATGATTGTTCCCATGAAAGTTACCCCAGTGCACAGTTGACACCAATTATGTCATGGGATTTGGTTCGAAGATGATTATCTAACCAGGGGTCGTATTTAAACACGTATGACAGTGTGGGCTTATTGCCTCATGATACTGTAGGCTCATTCCATGTCATTTCAGCAAGACATGTCACCCATCACCTCAGATGGTTCTGAAATCGTTACTGTAGTTAGAAACAGATCAAATTAGCATTCCTGAAACATTATTTTGTTGAAATATAATTTGATCTCTGAAATATTAAGCTAATTGATTGCACCCAAATTTGGCTATTTTTTATTTATAGGATTCATATAACATTCAATAAATATAGTACCCAAGCATATGATTTGGACCATAATTCTTCCTAACAATGAGTAAGACATGAGGAATTGAATAAAATGATCAATAGCCACTCACAGACATATCCCACACCCGCACAAGGGACAGGACGGGACGACCCAGCTTTATTGTGTGCAAGTATAAAGAGCTCTTAAAGTGCTATTAGGCCTACGATATGAATTATATGGAGGGTTTTACTGTTTCTGTGAGTTCATGTGTAGGAGGATGTGTGTTTTTATTAAACTTTTGTTTTCCAAACCTTTCCCTTGAGACATAAAAAAAAAGATGGGAAGGAAGTTGTTGGCGAGAGAGTTGAGTTATTGACTAGACTGGTGGTGGTCGGGCGTGCAAGCGGCTCAGGCTGGCTGGGCGGTCTGGCTGGGCGGTCTGGCTGGCTGGGCGGACTGGCTGGGCGGTCTGGCTGGCTGGGCGGGCGGCTGGCTGGGTGGTCTGGCTGGCTGGGCGGTCTGGCTGGCAGGGTGGGCGGCTGGCTGGGCGGACTGGCTGGGCGGTCTGGCTGGCTGGGCGGGCTGGCTGGCTGGGCGGTCTGGCTGGCTGGGCGGTCTGGCTGGCTGGGCTGGCTGGGCGGACTGGCTGGCTGGGTGGACTGGCTGGCTGGGCAGTCTGGCTCGGCGGGCTGGCTGGCTGGGCGGACTAGCTGGGCGCTCTGGCTGGCTGGGCGGTCTGGCTGGCTTGGCTGGCTGGACGGTCTGGTTGAAATTAGATAAAGACAATGTCTTAATAAAGACAATCAAAAGTGAAGTCATTTTACTTTATTTGTAAGAGTTGTTAATTTGTTAGGCTATTGGTTAAAAGGTGCAACACAATATTGACTATTTAATTATCATTGATCTAGTTTAGTCTTATCAATCACATAAACATATTTAACAATGATCTCTTACCTAGCTTGATGACCGTGGGCATTTTTGCTTACTTTTTGTTGTTCTAAATAGAGACGGCTAGAAGGGCCAGGGGTCATATTAGATTGTGTAGAAATGCAGGAAATGAGCTTTAGATGGGAGAACCCCCAGACCCCCCCCCCCCCCCACCAAGATATGTCCCACCCACTTCTAAATAGTTTGTTATAGCTAAGCTAGCTTCAGTGCCTGTCATTATGAAAGGTTTTGATGATGGCTGAGTAAAGGAATGACTTTGGCTTGATGACTCATAATAGTCTTGAAGTGACTATACCTGTGTGTTGTAGCTAGCTAGCTAACGTGTGTCTCTGAAAAGTCTCATATTAGTCTTGGAGTTACTCCATTGGTAGGCCTGATCACCGACAACGATGAGACGGCCTATAGGGAGGTGGTCTGAGAACTGGCAGTGTGGTGCCAGGACAACAACCTCTCCCTCAACGTGATCAAGACAAAGGAGCTGATTGTTGACTACAGGAAAAGGCGGGCCAAACAGGCCCCCATTAACATCAATGGGGCTGTAGTGGAGCGGGTAGAGATTTTCAAGTTCCTTGGTGTCCACATCACCAACAAACTATCATGGTCCAAACACACCAAGACAGTCGTGAAGAGGGCACGACAAAACCTTTTCCCCCTCAGGAGACTGAAAAGATTTGGCATGGGTCCCCAGATCCTCAAAAAGTTCTACAGCTGCCCCATCGAGAGCATCCTGACCGGTTGCATCACCGCCTGGTATGGCAACTGCTCGGCATCTGATCGTAAGGCGCTACAGAGGGTAGTACGTACGATCCAGTACATCACTGGGGCCAAGCTTCCTGCCATCGAGGACCTCTATACCAGGCGGTGTCAGTGGAACGCCCATAAAATTGTCAGAGACTCCAGACACCCTAGTCATAGACTGTTCTCTCTGCTACCGCACGGCAAGTGGTACCGGAGCGCCAAGTCTAGGACCAAAAGGCTCCTTAACAGCTTCTACCCTCAAGCCATAAGACTGCTGAACAATTAATAAAATGGCCACCCAACTATTTACATTGACAAACCCCCCCCCCCCCATTTGTTTTGTATGCTGCTGCTAATCGCTGTTTATTATCTATGCATAGTCACTTCACCCCTAGCTACATGTGCAAATTACCTCAACTAACCTGTACCCCAAAAAACTGACTCGGTACCCACTGTATATAGCCTCGTTATTGTTAATGTGTTACTTTTAATTATTATTTTTTACTTTCGTTTATTTGTTAAATATTTTCTTAACTCTTCTTGAACTGCACTGTTGGTTAAGGGCTTGTAAAGTAAGCATTTCACGGTAAGGTACAACACTTGTTGTATTCGGCGCACGTGACAAATCAAGTTTGATTTGAGTAACTATACCCGTGTTCTAGCTAGCTAGCTAACATGTGTCTGTGAGATGTCTCATATTTCTACACCATGCTGCTACAGTAGGAATACAGACAGTACACAACGATTGCCCGTGAATGTGGATTAGCGTTTTTTGTCTTTCTCTCTGACAATACAGCTTGGATATAAAGAAGTGAATGACTCTTAAGAGGAGATGTGAAACGCCCCAATAACAACCCTTGTATCAAAGTGACTCCTAACACCTCGCTGCACCCTCCCCAAAACATACCACATGCAAGTATTCCCTTTGTAGAACTGTAGTATTTATTATAAGTTAGTATATTATAGTAGTATATTATATAGTATGTTAATATATTTAGTATATTTTTCTCCTACTGTATATATTTCATATATTGCTTTAAAACCGTTCCTGCATACTGTTGTGTACACTCACCTCGGGGTCCAGAGCAAATGAGCGTTGTCTTCAATACAAGCCCCATGTCTAGTTACTTGTTATAGTGACAGAGTAACCTGCTGTTTTATTACAACATGTTACCAACTCCCTGCATCATTTGTTTTTAGCAGTAAGACTGAAACTAGTTTATCCAAATACATTTCATGAATATCACAATGAATTGATCAAGAAAGTTGAAGTCAACACTTTATTGGTTTCTGATGCAGCTGGAATCATTTTTAGTCACTTGTCAGTAGTACACTAGTAAAAAAAAATATGATACACAACACCATTATATACAACAGCTAGCAATATCTAGACCACAATGCAACTGTGAGTATGCTAAGCATTCTATAGTGTACTACAACATCAATCCAGCTGAATATGGCTGTTGTGTTGGTTGAATGTTCCAGGCAGGTTCCAGAATGTTCTTCAGCTGGTGATCCTTGTATGGGGAATGGAAGCTGGTTTAGAAAGGCTGTGGCGATGTTGGCAGGGATGTTGGGTTTGGGGGGGCTGTGACTCTGACTCCTTGAGGACAACCATCTGGTCCTTTCTGCACTCCACAGTCAGGTGGACAACCGTCTGGTTCTGTCTGCACTCCCCAGCCAGGTAAACAACCGTCTGGTTCTGTCTGCACTCCACAGTCAGGTAAACAACCGTCTTGTTCTGTCTGCACTCCACAGTCAGGTAGACAACAGTCTGGTTCTGTCTGCACTCCCCAGCCAGGTAGACAACCGTCTGGTTCTGTCTGCACTGTACAGCCAGGTAGACAACCGTCTGGTTCTGTCTGCACTCCACAGTCAGGTAGACAACAGTCTGGTTCTGTCTGCACTCCCCAGCCAGGTAGACAACCGTCTGGTTCTGTCTGCACTCCCCAGCCAGGTAGACAACCGTCTGGCTCTGTCTGCACTCCACAGTCAGGTGGACAACCGTCTGGTTCTTTCTGCACTCCCCAGCCAGGTAAACAACCGTCTGGTTCTGTCTGCACTCCACAGTCAGGTAGACAACCGTCTGGTTCTGTCTGCACTCCACAGTCAGGTAGACAACCGTCTGGGTCTGTCTGCACTCCACAGCCAGGTAAACAACCGTCTGGTTCTGTCTGCACTCCACAGTCAGGTAGACAACCGTCTGGTTCTGTCTGCACTCCCCAGCCAGGTAGACAACCGTCTGGTTCTGTCTGCACTCCCCAGTCAGGTAGACAACCGTCTGGTTCTGTCTGCACTCCACAGTCAGGTAGACAACCGTCTGGTTCTGTCTGCACTCCACAGTCAGGTAGACAACCGTCTGGTTCTGTCTGCACTCCACAGTCAGGTAGACAACCGTCTGGTTCTGTCTGCACTCCACAGCCAGGTGGACAACCGTCTGGTTCTGTCTGCACTCCACAGTCAGGTGGACAACCGTCTGGTTCTGTCTGCACTCCACAGTCAGGTAGACAACCGTCTGGTTCTGTCTGCACTCCACAGTCAGGTAGACAACCGTCTGGTTCTGTCTGCACTCCACAGCCAGGTAAACAACCGTCTGGTTCTGTCTGCACTCCACAGCCAGGTAGACAACCGTCTGGTTCTGTCTGCACTCCACAGCCAGGTAGACAACCATCTGGGTCTGTCTGCACTCCACAGCCAGGTAGACAACCGTCTGGTTCTGTCTGCACTCCACAGTCAGGTAGACAACCGTCTGGGTCTGTCTGCACTCCACAGCCAGGTAGACAACCGTCTGGTTCTGTCTGCACTCCACAGCCAGGTAGACAACCGTCTGGTTCTGTCTGCACTCCACAGTCAGGTAGACAACCGTCTGGTTCTGTCTGCACTCCACAGCCAGGTAGACAACCGTCTGGTTCTGTCTGCACTCCACAGCCAGGTAGACAACCGTCTGGTTCTGTCTGCACTCCACAGCCAGGTAGACAACCATCTGGGTCTGTCTGCACTCCACAGCCAGGTAGACAACCGTCTGGTTCTGTCTGCACTCCACAGTCAGGTAGACAACCGTCTGGGTCTGTCTGCACTCCACAGCCAGGTAGACAACCGTCTGGTTCTGTCTGCACTCCACAGCCAGGTAGACAACCGTCTGGTTCTGTCTGCACTCCACAGTCAGGTGGACAAGCCTCTCGTATACTTTCTTCACCACCCACTGCTTCAGCCTCTGGCAGAAGATTTGTTTGTTCTGCAAGTCTCCTGGAAAGACATGAAGACTGATGATGAGGACGTGTAAAACATGAAGACTGATGATGAGGACGTGTAACCATACAATAAACCATGTTCATGTCACGGTTGTCGTCGGTGAAGGAGGACCAATACGCAGCAGGTACGTGTATGCTCATCTTGAGAATTTATTTACTTCAAAAAATGAACGTACAAAAATCACAAAACAAAAGAACGAACGAACAACTACAAACAGTCTGGCTAGCATAGGCTCAACACAGAACAATCACCCACAAATCACAAACACAAACACACCCTAATATATGGGACTCTCAATCAAAGGCAGATAGACAACACCTGCCTTCAACTGAGAGTCCCAACCCCAATTAACCAAACATAGACATACACTCACTAGACTCCACATAGAACTACCTAGACATAAACCAAAACCCGGAAATACTAAATCAAACACCCTTTTAACAAACACACCACCCCGAACCACATAAAACAAATACCCTCTGCCACGCCCTGACCAAACTACAAAACAATTAACTTTATATATACTGACCAGGACGTGACAGTTCATCAGTAAACAAAGGGTACAGTAGACTGGTACATTGGCAAGAAAAAGTATGTGAATCCTTTGGAATGACCTGGATTTCTGCATAAATTGGCCATCAAATTTGATCTGATATTCATCTAAGTCACAACAATATCAAATCAAATCAAATTTATTTATATAGCCCTTCGTACATCAGCTGATATTCTCAAAGTGCTGTACAGAAACCCAGCCTAAAACCCCAAACAGCAAGCAAAGCATGTGAAAGAAGCACGGTGGCTAGGAAAAACTCCCTAGGAAAAACTCCCTAGAAAGGCCAAAAACCTAGGAAGAAACCTAGAGAGGAACCAGGCTATGAGGGGTGGCCAGTCCTCTTCTGGCTGTGCAGGGTGGATATTATAACAGAACATGGTCAAGATGTTAAAATGTTCATAAATGACCAGCATGGTCAAATAATAATAATCATAGTAGTTGTCGAGGGTGCAACAAGCACGTCCGGTGAACAGGTCAGGGTTCCATAGCCGCAGGCAGAACAGTTGAAACTGGAGCAGCAGCACGGCCAGGTGGACTGGGGACAGCAAGGAGTCATCATACCAGGTAGTCCTGAGGCATGGTCCTAGGGCTCAGGTCCTCCGAGAGAAAGACAGAAAGAGAGAATTAGAGAGAGCATATTTAAATACACACAGGACACCGGATAAGACAAGAGAAATACTCCAGATGTAACAGACTGACCCTAGCCCCCCGACACATAAACTACTGCAGCATAAATACTGGAGGCTGAGACAGGAGGGATCAGAAGACACTGTGGCCCCATCCGATGATACCCCCGGACAGGGCCAAACAGGCAGGATATAACCCCACCCACTTTGCCAAAGCACAGCCCCCACACCACTAGAGGGATGTCTCCAACCACCAACTTACCGTCCTAAGACAAGGCCGAGTATAGCCCACAACGAACTCCGCCATGGCACAACACAAGGGGGGGGCGCCAACCCAGACAGGAAGACCACGTCAGTGACTCAACCCACTCAAGTGACACACCCCTCCCATGGACGGCATGGAAGAACACCAGTAGGCCAGTGACTCAGCCCCTGTAAAAGGGTTAGAGGCAGAGAATCCCAGTGGAAAGAGGGGAACCGGCAAGGCAGAGACAGCAAGGGCGGTTCGTTGCTCCAGCCTTTCCGTTCACCTTCACACTCCTGGGCCAGACTACACTTAATCATAGGACCTACTGAAGAGATAAGTCTTCAGTAAAGACTTAAAGGTTGAGACTGAGTCTGCGTCTCGCACATTGGTAGGCAGACCATTCCATAAAAATGGAGCTCTATAGGAGAAAGCCCTACCTCCAGCCGTTTGCTTAGAAATTCTAGGGACAATTAGGAGGCCTGTGTCTTGTGACCGTAGCGTACGTGTAGGTATGTACGGCAGGACCAAATCGGAAAGATAGGTAGGAGCAAGCCCATGTAATGCTTTGTAGGTTAGCATAAAAAATAAATAGTGAAAACAATAGTGGTCCTAAAACGGAACCTTGAGGAACACCGAAATTTACAATTGATTTGTCAGAGGACAAACCATTCACAGAGACAAACTGATATCTTTCTGACAGATAAGATCTAAACCAGGCCAGAACTTGTCCATGTAGACCAATTTGGGTTTCCAATCTCTCCAAAAGAATGTGGTGATCGATGGTATCAAAAGCGGCACTAAGATCTAGGAGCACGAGGACAGATGCAGAGCCTCGGTCTGACGTCATTAAAAGGTCATTTACCACCTTCACAAGTGCAGTCTCAGTGCTATGATGGGGTCTAAAACCAGACTGAAGCGTTTCGTATACATTGTTTGTCTTCAGGAAGGCAGTGAGTTGCTGTGCAACAGCTTTTTCTAAAATTTTTGAGAGGAATGGAAGATTCGATATAGGCCGATAGTTTTTTATAATTTCTGGATCAAGATTCGGCTTTTTCAAGAGAGGCTTTATTACTGCCACTTTTAGTGAGCTTGGTACACATCCGGTGGATAGAGAGCCGTTTATTATGTTCAACATAGGAGGGCCAAGCACAGGAAGCAGCTCTTTCAGTAGTTTAGTTGGAATAGGGTCCAGTATGCAGCTTGAGGGTTTGGAGGCCATGATTATTTTCATCATTGCGTCAAGAGATATAGTACTAAAACACTTTAGTATCTCCCTTGATCCTAGGTCCTGGCAGAGTTGTGTAGAATCAGGACAATGGAGCTTTGGAGGAATACCCAGATTTAAAGAGGAGTCTGTAATTTGCTTTCTAATGATCATGATCTTTTCCTCAAAGAAGTTCATAAATTCATTACTGCTGAAGTGAAAGCCATCCTCCATTTGCGAAGGCTGCTTTTTAGTTAGCTTTGCGACAGTATCAAAAAGAAATTTCGGATTGTTCTTATTTTCCTCAATTAAGTTGGAAAAATAGGATGATCGAGCAGCAGTGAGGGCTCTTCGATACTGCACGGTACTGTCTTTCCAAGCTAGTCGGAAGACTTCCAGTTTGGTGTGGCGCCATTTCCGTTCCAATTTTCTGGAAGCTTGCTTCAGAGCTTGTGTATTTTCTGTATACCAGGGAGCTAGTTTCTTATGACAGATGTTTTTAGTTTTTAGGGGTGCAACTGCATCTAGGGTATTGCGCAAGGTTAAATTGAGTTCCTCGGTTAGGTGGTTAACTGATTTTTGTCCTCTGAAGTCCTTGGGTAGGCAGAGGCAGTCTGGAAGGGCATCAAGGAATCTTTGGGTTGTCTGAGAATTTATAGCACAACTTTTAATGCTCCTTGGTTGGGGTCTGAGCAGATTATTTGTTGCAATTGCAAACGTAATAAAATGGTGGTCCGATAGTCCAGGATTATGAGGAAAAACATTTAGATCCACAACATTTATTCCATGGGACAAAACTAGGTCCAGAGTATGACTGTGGCAGTGAGTAGGTCCAGAGACATGTTGGACCAAACCCACTGAGTCGATGATGGCTCCGAAAGCCTTTTGGAGTGGGTCTGTGGACTTTTCCATGTGAATGTTAAAGTCACCAAAAATTAGAATATTATCTGCTATGACTACAAGATCCGATAGGAGTTCAGGGAACTCAGTGAGGAACACTGCATATGGCCCAGGAGGCCTGTAAACAGTAGCTATAAAAAGTGAGTGAGTAGCTGCATAGATTTCATGACTAGAAGCTCAAAAGACGAAAACGTCATTGTTATTTTTTTTGTAAATTGAAATTTGCTATCGTAAATGTTAGCAACACCTCCGCCTTTGCCGGATGCACGGGGGGTATGGTCACTAGTGTAACCAGGGGGTGAGGCCTCATTTAACACAGTAAATTCATCAGGCTTAAGCCATGTTTCAGTCAGGCCAATCACATCAAGATTATTATCAGTGATTAGTTCATTGACTATAACTGCCTTGGAAGTGAGGGATCTAACATTAAGTAACCCAATTTTGAGATGTGAGGTATCACAATCTCTTTCAATAATGGCAGGAATGGAGGAGGTCTTTATACTAGTGAGATTGCTAAAGCGAACACCGCCATTTTTAATTTTGCCCAACCTAGATCGAGGCACAGACACGGTCTCAATGGGGAAAGCTGAGCTGACTACGCTGACTGTGCTAGTGGCAGACTCCACTAAGCTGGCAGGCTGGCTAACAGCCTGCTGCCTGGCCTGCACCCTATTTCATTGTGGAGCTAGAGGAGTTAGAGCCCTGTCTATGTTCGTAGATAAGATGAGAGCACCCCTCCAGCTAGGATGGAGTCCGTCACTCCTCAACAGGCCAGGCTTGGTCCTGTTTGTGGGTGAGTCCCAGAAAGAGGGCCAATTATCTACAAATTCTATCTTTTGGGAGGGGCAGAAAACAGTTTTCAACCAGCGATTGAGTTGTGAGACTGCTGTAGAGCTCATCACTCCCCCTAACTGGGAGGGGGCCAGAGACAATTAATCGATGCCGACACATCTTTCTAGCTGATTTACACGCTGAAGCTATGTTGCGCTTGGTGACCTCTGACTGTTTCATCCTAACATCGTTGGTGCCGACGTGGATAACAATATCTCTATACTCTCTACACTCGCCAGTTTTAGCTTTAGCCAGCACCGTCTTTAGATTAGCCTTAACGTCGGTAGCCCTGCCCCCTGGTAAACAGTGTATGATCGCTGGATGATTAGTTTTAAGTCTAATACTGCGGGTAATGGAGTCGCCAATGACTAGGGTTTTCAATTTGTCAGAGCTAATGGTGGGAGCCGTCGGCGTCTCAGACCCCACAACGGGAGGAGTAGAGACCAGAGAAGTCTCGGCCTCCGACTCCGACTCGCTTAATGGGGAGAACCGGTTGAAAGTTTCTGTCGGCTGAATAAGCGACACCGGTTGAGCATTCCTACAGCGTTTCCCTCCAGAAGCCATGAGAAAGATGTCCGGCTGCGGGGACCGTGCGAGGGGGTTTATACTAACGTTACTATCTGTACTTACTGGTGGAACAGACGCTGTTTCATCCTTTCCTACACTGAAATTACCCTCGCCTAACGATCGCGTCTGAAGCTGGGCTTGCAGCACAGCTATCCTTGCCGTAAGGCGATCGTTCTCCTGTATATTATAGGTACAACGACTACAATTAGAAGGCATCATGTTAATGTTACTTAGCTTCGGCTGTTTGAAGTCCTGACGAACCATGTCCAGATAAAACCTCCGGGGTGAAAAAGTTGAATGAAAAAAGTTGAGTGAGGGAAAAAGTAAAAATATACGGTAATGAAAAAGTAAAAAACCGTCAGGTTTAGACTAACATAGTCTGCTTAAACTAATAACACACAAACAATTATACGTTTTCATGTCTTTATGAACACACCATGTAAACATTCACAGTGCAGGGTGGGGAAAGTATGTGAACCCTTGGATTTAATAACTTGTTGACCCTCCTTTGGCAGCAATAAACTCAACCAAACTTTTTCTGTAGTCGGGAATTAGACCTGCACAACGGTCAGGAGGAATTTTGGACCATTCATCTTTACAAAACTGTTTCAGTTCAGCAAAATTCTTGTGATGTCTGGTGTGAACCGTTCTCTCGAGGTCCTGCCACAGCATTTTAAATTGGGTTGAGGTCAGGACTCTGACTGGGCCACTCCAGAAGGAGTATTTTCTTCTGTTAAAGACATTCTGTTGTTGATTTACTTCTGTCTTTTGGGTCGTTGTCCTGTTGCATCACCCAACTTCTGTTGAGCTTCAATTGGCGGACAGATAGCCTTACATTCTCCTGCAAAATGTCGTGATAAAATTGGGAATTAATTTTTCCATCGATGACAGCAAGCTGTCCAGGCCCTGAGGCAGCAAAGCAGCACCAAACCATGATGCTCCCTCCACCATACTTTACAGCTGGGATGAGGTTTTGATGTTGGTGTGCTGTGCCTTTTTTTCTCCACACATAGTGTTGTGTGTTCCTTCCAAACAACTTAACTTTAGTTTAATCTGTCCATAGAATATTTTGCCAGTAGCGCTGTGGAACATCCAGATGCTCTTTTGCAAACTTCAGACGTGCAGCAATGTTTTTATTTTGGACAGCAGTGGCTTCTTCCGTGGTGTCCTCCCATGAACACCATTCTTGTTTAATGTTTTACGTATCGTAGACTCGTCAACAGAGATGTTAGCATGTTCCAGAGATTTCTGAAAAATCTTTTGCGGACACTAAAATTCTTCTTAACCTCATTGAGCATTCTGTGCTGTGCTCTTGCAGTCATCTTTGCAGGACGGCCACTCCTTGGGAGAGTAGCAACAGTGCTGAACTTTCTCCATTTATAGACTATTTGTCTTACTGTGGACTGATGAACGTCAAGGCTTTTAGAGATACTTTTGTAACCCTTTCCAGCTTTATTCAAGTCAACAATTCTTAATATTTGGTCTTCTGAGATCTCTTTTGTTTGAGGCATGGTTCACATCAGGCAATGCTTCTTGTGAATAGCAAACCCAAATTTTGTGAGTGTTTTTTATAGGGCAAGGCAGCTCTAACTAACATCTCCAATCTCGTCTCATTGATTGGACTCCAGGTTAGCTGACTCCTGACTCCAATTAGCTTTTGGAGAAGTCATTAGCCTATGGGGTTCACAATCTTTTTCCAACCTACACTATAAATGTTTCAATTATGTATTCAATATAGACAACAAAAATACAATAATTTGTGTGCTATTAGTTTAAGCAGACTGTGTTTATCTGTTGTTGTGACTTAGACGAAGATCAGATCAAATTTTATGACCAATTTATGCAGAAATCCAGATAATTCCAAAGGGTTCACATACTTTTTCTTGCCACTGTATGTGTTTTGAGTCAATAATGGAGCATTGAGATGGGCTGTTAGCAAATATTTTTGTATTTATTTAAGGCCATTCTACTGCTAACGTTTGTCTGTGGAGATTGCATGGCTGTGTGCTCGATTGTATACACCTGTCAGCAACACGTGTGGCTGAAATCAACCAATTCCACAAATTTGAAGGGATGTCCACATACTTTTGTATATCTAGTGTAAATCCATTTGACTGTCCTGGCTTGTTTCAAAGTCAGATGATGTTGAGCTTGAGTTTATTCCACCAGGCTGAAAGTTTTCATCCAATGAGTCCACAGGCTCTGTATTACTAAAGCTGGTGTCAAGACCGCCCAGCCAAACAGACACCAGCACCCACCCACACCATCCCCTCCTCACAATACCCACCCCCCAACAGACACCAGTCACCCACCCACACCATCCCCTCCTCACAATACCCACCCCCCAACAGACACCAGTCACCCACCCACACCATCCCCTCCTCACAATACCCACCCCCCAACAGACACCAGTCACCCACCCACACCATCCCCTCCTCACAATACCCACCCCCCCAACAGACACCAGCACCCACACCATCCCCTCCTCACAATACCCACCCCCCAACAGACACCAGTCACCCACCCACACCATCCCCTCCTCACAATACCCACCCCCCAACAGACACCAGCACCCACACCATCCCCTCCTCACAATACCCACCCCCCAACAGACACCAGTCACCCACACCATCCCCTCCTCACAATACCCACCCCCCAACAGACACCAGTCACCCACCCACACCATCCCCTCCTCACAATACCCACCCCCCAACAGACACCAGTCACCCACCCACACCATCCCCTCCTCACAATACCCACCCCCCAACAGACACCAGCACCCACACCATCCCCTCCTCACAATACCCACCCCCCAACAGACACCAGCACCCACACCATCCCCTCCTCACAATACACCCCCCCCAACAGACACCAGTCACCCACACCATCCCCTCCTCACAATACCCACCCCCCAACAGACACCAGTCACCCACCCACACCATCCCCTCCTCACAATACCCACCCCCCAACAGACACCAGTCACCCACCCACACCATCCCCTCCTAACAATACCCACCCCCCAACAGACACCAGTCACCCACTCACACCATCCCCTCCTCACAATACCCACCCCCCAACAGACACCAGTCACCCACCCACACCATCCCCTCCTCACAATACCCACCCCCCAACAGACACCAGCACCCACACCATCCCCTCCTCACAATACCCACCCCCCAACAGACACCAGCACCCACACCATCCCCTCCTCACAATACACCCCCCCCAACAGACACCAGTCACCCACACCATCCCCTCCTCACAATACCCACCCCCCAACAGACACCAGTCACCCACCCACACCATCCCCTCCTCACAATACCCACCCCCCAACAGACACCAGCACCCACACCATCCCCTCCTCACAATACCCACCCCCCAACAGACACCAGTCACCCACCCACACCATCCCCTCCTCACAATACCCACCCCCCAACAGACACCAGTCACCCACCCACACCATCCCCTCCTCACAATACCCACCCCCCAAAAGACACCAGTCACCCACCCACACCATCCCCTCCTCACAATACCCACCCCCCAACAGACACCAGCACCCACCCACACCATCCCCTCCTCACAATACCCACCCCCCCAACAGACACCAGTCACCCAGCCACACCATCCCCTCCTCACAATACCCACCCCCCAACAGACACCAGCACCCACACCATCCCCTCCTCACAATACCCACCCCCCAACAGACACCAGTCACCCACCCACACCATCCCCTCCTCACAATACCCACCCCCCAACAGACACCAGACACCCACCCACACCATCCCCTCCTCACAATACCCACCCCCCAACAGACACCAGTCACCCACCCACACCATCCCCTCCTCACAATACCCACCCCCCAACAGACACCAGCACCCACACCATCCCCTCCTCACAATACCCACCCCCCAACAGACACCAGTCACCCACCCACACCATCCCCTCCTTACTAATACCTACCTTTCTCCAATTTAGACTTCAAGTCTTGCATGAACAATCACCTAAGGCTCCCATAACACAGAGATAACTACAGTAGAAGTCGTAGCCTACTTGTTAACACACAAACTATGACAACCAGACACGGACCTTGTTTATGCCTCCAGTATATTTATAAAAGGGTTGGTTGTTTAGCAACAAAAACCGAAGCGTGCGCAACTATGGGGCAAAACAGAAGGGGTTGGCTTAGATTGTTGACAACACGTAAACTGTATTTAATCGCCAATGTTTATTGAAAACCTAAATACATATGCACAATGAGTACTTATTGTCTCTCAAATACATGGTTACATTTGTTGGTTACCTACAGTAGCTAGCGAATCTTTGCCATATTAGCATTGCCATGTCATCAGTCAAAACAAGACACGGTATCAATAACAAGCTGAAAGGAGCCACTTACGATTCACCCCATCCAGGAAACAACAACAAACTGACTTCTGCACCAGAAGGAGGTGCGCACATGGCTTTCGTGAAGTTGTCAGCTAACCCATCTATTTGCTCATCATGGAGTCATGGAAAGATTTAGAACATTTTAAAAGGTGACTTACACTAGTTCCTGGTGATGCACTTGATGCCTCTGCATTATGTTGATGGGAATAGAACACAGTCACGGTAGCCTATGCAGTAGCTAATTAGTCAGTGGTTTGGGGGATACCTCATCAGTTGTACAACTGAATGCATTGAACTGAAATGTGTCTTCTGCATTTAACCGAACCCCTCTGAATCAGAGAGGTGCGGGGGGGGGGGGGGGCTACCTTAGTGGACATCCACAGCAACTGGGGAACAGTTGGGTTAACTGCCTTGGTCAGAACGACAGAATTTTTACCTTGTCAGCTCGGGGATGCGATCCAGCAACCTTTCGGTTACTGGCCCAACGCTCTAACCACTAGGCTACCGAGCTAGGGTAACCTAATGAAGCTAGCGTTAGCTTGCAAAGTAAAAAAATCACATCGCCAGATAGCAGCTGCCTAATAACATTGATATGCTTTGGAATGTCTAGCCAGCGTATTATGAAAGGTCGCTAGCTAGATTTTGGTTTAGATAAACAAATGTAGTTCGCTAGCTAGCTAGTTGGCTAGATTTTGGTTAGATAAACAAATGTAGTTCGCTAGCTAGCTAGATTTTGGTTAGATAAACAAATGTAGTTCACTAGCTATCTAGTTAGCTAGATTTTGGTTTAGATAAACAAATGTAGTTCACTAGCTAGCTAGATTTTGGTTTAGATAAACAAATGTAGTTCACTAGCTAGCTAGATTTTGGTTTAGATAAACAAATGTAGTTAGCTAGATTTTGGTTTAGATAAACAAATGTAGTTCGTTAGCTAGCTAGTTAGCTAGATTTTGGTTTAGATAAACAAATGTAGTTCGCTAGCTAGCTAGTTAGCTAGATTTTGGTTAGATCAACAAATGTAGTTCACTAGCTAGCTAGATTTTGGTTTAGATAAAAAAAATGTAGTTCACTAGTTAGCTAGATTTTGGTTTAGATAAACAAATGTAGTTTGCTAGCTAGCTAGATTTTGGTTAGATAAACAAATGTAGTTTGCTAGCTAGCTAATTAGCTAGATTTTAGTTTAGATAAACAAATGTATTTCACTAGCTAGCTAGTTAGCTAGATTTTAGTTTAGATAAACAAATGTATTTCACTAGCTAGCTAGGTAGCTAGATTTTGGTTAGATCAACAAATGTAGTTCGCTAGTTAGCTAGATTTTGGTTAAGATCAACAAATGTAGTTCACTAGCTAGCTAGTTAGCTAGACAACATTAGCTATGTTTAATTTTCAGCTGCGCTGATGCTCGCTGCTCAGATAGCTCCCTCTCTTTTTGAAATGAAGAGGAAACCCTCTTCTTCGATGGGGTTTAATGGCGGTTGGCATGCAATGTTAATGGTGCATTACCGCCACTAGCTGGACTGAGTATTGAATGAGAAAAAATAATTACCATTTAGGGAAAGGTGAAAAAAAACGACATCATCCAAAATACAAAAAAAAAAGAGATGTCAACAAAACAAAACCCATCCTACTTCTTCAATCCCAGTCCACTGAGGGGCCTGTGATGGCGGTACATTCACCGATTCACCGACTGGATTTCTTACACAGCCTCGGCTGTGAAATCACAAGGACCCCCCCCCCCCCCCCAAAACGTTCAACTGCATTCACAAGGATTACGATTTTCTTACACTTTTTTTCTTCTCCACTTGTGCTGTACAGTTTATGAGCATTACAATAAATAATACAAAGTCCACCTTTTTCACATGACACCTCCGGTTTGTTGAGAAACCTTCACTGGTCGTGGTGACTGTACCACCATCCTTCTCACCGCCTCCAGATAGGAGACACCCTGGACGTCTCGGTCTCCTTCACCCTAACAGGGAACTCCAGGAATTCAAGGTGCATGTTCACCTCCACAGTTGCGGTATTTCACTTCATCTGGCATACGATATACTCTTGCCCGTCGGCACACACTTGACACATGACCAAATCTTCATTTACAACACTGAAGGGTCTTGTGCACAAACAGTCTTACATGGTATCTTATGAATCCTAACTTTATCTGAGAAGGGAGAGTCTTCATCAAAGAACAGTAGTATGGATGAAGTGTATTTCTTTGCTCCGTACACCGTACAGGTCAGTCGACGTGCACCAACCACTCCAGCGGTGATTTTACGTTATATCCTCTGCCTTTACTTCTTGCGCCACCCCAGAAATAAGCCTCTTTATAGGCGCCCTGCTTCGGAAAAATCCATACAGGAATCATTCCACTCCGATATATATATATATTTTTTGGAGGATTAAAACATGCTTCTTCTATTCCACAGACAGACAAAAAAAATCTGTTAGTGACTCTCACCGACTCCACACTTTCCTCCAACACATTCCAGATTTTCCTAGAGACATTTAACGGATTTCCCCAGGTAGCATTGTTCCAAATCCAGTCTAGGGGTTTCCTAGTTTCCACCACAACTTCTCGTTTCCGCCCTTCTTCGTCACTGTAACCCACTCAATCTCACTACCTGTGCAATTATCTTCACCCAACTCACTATCAGTTTTAAACAAAACCTCAGTTCACGCCATCTCGTCAATCCCGGTTGAAACGGAAAATCTATAGAATAGCATCATTTTTCAACATCTGACGACATGGCAACCCCATCAATTGAGACAACCAGGCAATGTAGCTGGGCCATTTCTACCGGTGAGATGCAGAAACTCTCGTATTTGTGTGTAGTGAGGAAATTCTAAATGTTTGTGACACATATGATATGTTAATAACATATTAATAGACATATACAGTGAAACAATAACATATTAATAGACATATACAGTGAAATAATAACACATTAATAGACATATACAGTGAAATAATAACCTTAATAGACATATACAGTGAAATAATAACATTAATAGACATACAGTGAAATAATAACATATGAATAGACATATACAGTGAAATAATAACCTTAATAGACATATACAGTGAAATAATAACATTAATAGACATATATAGTAAAACATTAACATATTAATAGACATATACAGTGAAAAAATAACATTAATAGACATATACAGTGAAATAATAACACATTAATAGACATATACAGTGAAATAATTACATATTAATAGACATATACAGTGAAATAATAACCTTAGACATATACAGTGAAATAATAACCTTAGACATATACAGTGAGATAATAACATGAATAGAAATATACAGTGAAATAATAACCTTAATAGACATATACAGTGAAATAATAACACATTAATAGACATATACAGTGAAATAATAACATATTAATAGACATATACAGTGAAATAATAACACATTAATAGACATATACAGTGAAATAATAACACATTAATAGACATATACAGTGAAATAATAACACAATAATAGACATATACAGTGAAATAATAACCGTAATAGACATATACAGTGAAATAATAACACATTAATAGACCTATACAGTGAAATAATAACATATTAATAGACATATACAGTGAAATAATAACACATTAATAGACATATACAGTGACATAATAACCTTAGACATATACAGTGAAATAATACACATGAATAGACATATACAGTGAAATAATAACCTTAATAGACATATACAGTGAAATAATAACACATTAATAGACATATACAGTGAAATAATAACATGAATAGACATATACAGTGAAATAATAACCGTAATAGACATATACAGTGAAATAATAACACATTAATAGACATATACAGTGAAATAATAACCTTAGACATATACAGTGAAATAACCTTAGACATATACAGTGAAATAATAACCTTAATAGACATATACAGTGAAATAATAACACATGAATAGACATATACAGTGAAATAATAACATATTAATAGACATATACAGTGAAATAATAACATATTAATAGACATATACAGTGAAATAATAACACATTAATAGACATATACAGTGAAATAATAACCTTAGACATATACAGTGAAATAATAACCTTAATAGACATATACAGTGAAATAATAACCTTAATAGCCATATACAGTGAAATAATAACCTTAATAGACATATACAGTGAAATAATAACATATGAATAGACATATACAGTGAAATATATATTCTATAATTCCATTATAGAAGTAAAAACTCTAAAGGACAACAGTGTACATGACAGCAGTAGCTGTAGGATGCAATTACTTAACGTTTTCATTGTGTTTTAATATCTATGATTTCCCAGCTATGTTTATGTGGACCTGACTAGCTGAGCCGTGTACAGGATGCACTGAAGGTCAAAGGGACTCTATGGACACCTCTTCTTCACATCTTACAACTAACGGTATGTAACACTGAAGGGGAAGAAAAAAAAAACAACATTATTTATATGGTACACAGCTGCTTTAGGTTGACCCACAATGCAACTGACATTACATTTGTGAAAATGAAGACCTTGCTAGATTATATTTCTAATAATATTTATGACATGTATATAGTTTATTTTACATACACGTACATACATATGAAGGTAGAATTGTGGTTTACACTAATCTGAGTAAATAAATAACATCAGTAAAATATAAATTGTGGTTTCTCAGCAAGTTTGAATTTAATGAACAAAAAACAAGTACATAAACTGCTATTTTCATAATTTGTAAAAAGACCCCCCCCAAAAAAAGCTCCAGTAATTTGCAAAATAAAGAAAAAGCCATAAAAACTCAAATAAAGAAAATATTTGGCCTCCTTGTTGTGGTTAATATTTACAATATATTCAATATGTATTGTAATATATTATCATTAATCCACATGTCTATAAGGCACCAAATGCTAAATAGCATAATCATGGAATACTTTTATTCACTATAATTGTGCAGAAAATACAAAGTAAGACTTCCAGATGAACAGAAACACTCAATCACAAAGTAGATCAAAGGAAATATACTGCTGACCATTATATTGTGTTTGTTTATTAGTCTCCATTCAACCGATTTAGGTTTCCTGTCATAGTGGGAAACTGTAGAATTATTATTATTTATTTTTTTTTACTTTTGACTTCCTTCTGAATTGACAGTCATGAGCTGTCATCACTTGATGTACATGATTATGCTTCCAGTTCAACAATATGCTTCCCCTTGGTGCTCCTCCCTCTTTCACGAGATTCATGATACTGTGTTACCGTAGCTAAAATTACAAACGCGATCATGAATTTAAATGAATAATGAATGAATTAGACATCAAATTATAATCCCATCAGTCACAAATAGTAAATCATCTTTTCAGAACATCATTTCTCATCCATTAACACAACATGCATATTTAAAACAAATCAGATTTTTTTTTTATATATATTTGACAATGTTTGATATATGAATGTAATATCCGTTCTCAACACTGTGACTGTTAGCATGATATAACAGATGAAATGTCACAAAATCAACATCCACCAGTGATTCACTGTATATTGACATGTAGGTTCACATCAGGTTCACATTACTATTCCAAGACAGATATTGCAAAAATATTAACATGAAATCATATGAAATAGTGTGATTTGGTCACTGAATTATGCAATAAACAACATGTTGCTCATTTGCCTTCACTGTCTTCTATGTTTGTGGCGGCAGGTTAAGAGTAGGTAGCCTAGTGGTTAAAAGCAGGTAGCCTAGCGGTTAAGAGCAGGTAGCTTAGCGGTTAAGAGCAGGTAGCCTAGTGGTTAAGAGCAGGCATCCTAGCGGTTAAGAGCAGGTAGCCTAGCGGTTAAGAGCAGGTAGCCTAGGGGTTAAGAGCAGGCATCCTAGCGGTTAAGAGCAGGTAGCCTAGCGGTTAAGAGCAGGTAGCCTAGGGGTTAAGAGCAGGCATCCTAGCGGTTAAGAGCAGGTAGCCTAGCGGTTAAGAGCAGGTAGCCTAGCGGTTAAGAGCAGGTAGCCTAGGGGTTATGAGCAGGAAGCCTAGGGGTTAAGAGCAGGTAGCCTAGTGGTTAAGAGCAGGTAGCCTAGGGGTTAAGAGCAGGTAGCCTAGCGGTTAAGAGCAGGAAGCCTAGCGGTTAAGAGCAGGTAGCCTAGTGGTTAAGAGCAGGTAGCCTAGCGGTTAAGAGCAGGTAGCCTAGCGGTTAAGAGCAGGTAGCCTAGGGGTTAAGAGCAGGTATCCTAGTGGTTAAGAGAAGGTAGCCTAGTGGTTTAGAGCAGGTAGCCTAGGGGTTAAGAGCAGGTAGCCTAGCGGTTAAGAGCAGGTAGCCTAGTGGTTAAGAGCAGGTAGCCTAGGGGTTAAGAGCAGGTAGCCTAGCGGTTAAGAGCAGGAAGCCTAGGGGTTAAGAGCAGGTAGCCTAGTGGTTAAGAGCAGGTAGCCTAGCGGTTAAGAGCAGGTAGCCTAGCGGTTAAGAGCAGGTAGCCTAGGGGTTAAGAGCAGGTATCCTAGTGGTTAAGAGAAGGTAGCCTAGTGGTTTAGAGCAGGTAGCCTAGGGGTTAAGAGCAGGTAGCCTAGCGGTTAAGAGCAGGTAGCCTAGCGGTTAAGAGCAGGTAGCCTAGGGGTTAAGAGCAGGTATCCTAGTGGTTAAGAGAAGGTAGCCTAGTGGTTTAGAGCAGGTAGCCTATCGGTTAAGAGAAGGTAGCCTAGCGGTTAAGAGAAGGTAGCCTATCAGTTAAAAGCAGGAAGCCTAGCGGCGAAGAGCAGGTAGCCTAGGGGTTAAGAGCACTGAACCTTGCGATTAAGAGAAGGTAGCCTAGCGGTTAAGAGCCGATAGCCTAGCGGTTAAGAGCCGATAGCCTAGCGGTGGGACGGCAGGTAGCCTAGCAGTTAAGAGAAGGTAGCCTGAAGGTTTAGAGCAGGTAGTCTAACAATTAAGAGCAGGTAGCCTATTGTTTAACAGCAGGTAGCCTAGCGCCTAGCGGATAAGAGCAGGTAGCCTAGCGGATAAGAGTAGGTAGTGATTAAGAGTAGTTAGACTAGCGGTTAAGAGCAGATAGCCTAGCGGTGGGGCGGCAGGTAGCCTAGTGGTTTAGAGCAGGTAGCCTAGCAGATAAGAGAAGGTATCCTAGCGGTGTAGAGCAGGTAGCCTAGTGGTTTAGAGCAGGTAGCCTAGCAGATAAGAGGAGGTATCCTAGCGGTGTAGAGCAGGTAGCCTAGCGGTGAATGAGCAGGTAGCCTAGTGGTTTAGAGCAGGTAGCCTAGCAGATAAGAGGAGGTATCCTAGCGGTGTAGAGCAGGTAGCCTAGCGGTGAATGAGCAGGTAGCCTAGCGGATAAGAGAAGGTAGCCTAACGGTTAAGAGCATGTAGCCTAGCGGTTAAGAGAAGGTAGCCTAGAGGTGTAGAGCAGGTAGCCTAGCGGTGAATCAGCAGGTAGCCTAGAGGTTAAGAGCAGTGAGCCTTGCGGTTAAGAGCAGGTAGCCATAGCGGATAAGAGCAGTTAGCCTAGCGGTTAAGAGTGTTGGGCCAGTAACCGAAAGGTCGCTGGTTTGAATCCCTGAGCCAACTGGGTGAGTAATCTATTGATGTGTCCTTGAGCAAGGCACTGAACTGTAATTGCTCCTGTAAATCACTCTGGATTAGAGCGTCTGCTAAGTTATGTAAATTTATTTATTTACCTATATTTGTTACAATAACGTCAAATATATTTAAACTTTAAAATCATTAGTGATAAAAAAAATGTATTAAAAAAATATGACCTGTGACTTACAGTATTTTTTGTTCAGAGTGGTTGGTGTCCTACAGTATGACTAATATAAACTTCAGAGTGGTTGGTTTCCTATATGACTAATATAAACTTCAGAGTGGTTGGTTTCCTATATGACTAATATAAACTTCAGAGTGGTTGGTTTCCTATATGACTAATATAAACTTCAGAGTGGTTGGTTTCCTATATGACCAATAACAATGTTCAGATTGGTTGGTTTCCTATATAACTAATATCAATGTTCAGAGTGGTTGGTTTCCTATATGACTAATATCAATGTTCAGAGTGGTTGGTTTCCTATATGACCAATAACAATGTTCAGAGTGGTTGGTTTCCTATATAACTAATATCAATGTTCAGAGTGGTTGGTTTCCTATATGACCAATATCAATGTTCAGAGTGGTTGGTTTCCTATATAACTAATATCAATGTTCAGAGTGGTTAGTTTCCTATATAACTAATATCAATGTTCAGAGTGGTTGGTTTCCTATATAACTAATATCAATGTTCAGAGTGGTTGGTTTCCTATATGACCAATAACAATGTTCAGATTGGTTGGTTTCCTATATAACTAATATCAATGTTCAGAGTGGTTGGTTTCCTATATGACCAATATCAATGTTCAGAGTGGTTGGTTTCCTATATAACTTATATCAATGTTCAGAGTGGTTGGTTTCCTATATAACTAATATCAATGTTCAGAGTGGTTGTTTTCCTATATGACCAATATCAATGTTCAGAGTGGTTGGTTTCCTATATGACCAATATCAATGTTCAGAGTGGTTGGTTTCCTATATGACCAATATCAATGTTCAGAGTGGTTGGTTTCCTATATGACCAATCTCAATGTTCAGAGTGGTTGGTTTCCTATATAACTAATATCAATGTTCAGAGTGGTTAGTTTCCTATATGACTAATATCAATGTTCAGAGTGGTTGGTTTCCTATATGACTAATATCAATGTTCAGAGTGGTTGGTTTCCTATATAACTTATATCAATGTCTACTTTAAACCATCATCATTTCATAATAAATATATAATTTACAGTGAACACAAGGGATAGTATTTGAGCTCTGATTGGTCTTTAAAAGCACAGCTGAGTTCTGATTGGTCTTTAAAAAGCACAGCTGATATCTGATTGGTCTTTAAAAAGCACAGCTGAGATCTGATTGGTCTTTAAAAAGCACAGCTGAGATCTGATTGGTCTTTAAAAAGCACAGAAATATATAAATAAGCAGCAAACACCAATGCTTAGTATGTATAGAGATCCCATACCCTCCTAACAAAAGGAACCGTTTTAAAATGTTCTTTAATTGGGGCTCCGATTATACGTCCACATATACCCATAGTTTTAATCAAAGTATAAAGATCAATCTGACATGTTTTAATACTGAATAGCTTTTTTTTTTAAATACGTTTTATTCTATTTAAACTGGTTGTGAGTGGTAAGTGTGTGGAACTTGTGAATTTATAAAATGTATCTATTCTTGACTGGAGTCAAGGTCTTTGCTATTGTAAACCAGTAGACCCCCCCCCCACTATAAAAAGAGAAGAAACCAATATATACATTTCCTGGTATGATATGTGAAGGAAACTAATCTACTTCCTAAATTAACACAGCATACATTTCTGCTCATGTTTGATGACGTCTCATTGAAAGCTCTTACACACTTCAATTCAAATCGCCGCCTTTTGGGGCGACGCACCATTTAAAGGCAATGTTACCCACGGGTCGAGGAGATGGCCTTCTAAGTAAACACTGCAGATGTCGGCTCAATGGGAAATTCCCTTTAAAGTTGCACTATGCAGTAATCGCTCTGCTATTTCCTAGTTGCTAAATTTCTAACAGTTTGCTTAATTTCCGTTTATGTAACAAAACAAGCAAGTATAGTGTAGGTAATATATTGTAAAATATATTTTCCATAACCAAAAATATTGTATTTTCAGCTGTTTGAACCTGGTGTTACAAAACCGAAAGTAAAAGACGCAAAAAAACCGAAACTTAAGAAAGGGAAGCATAGAAATAGCGCACATAGAACAGATCTACCACTTCTTCGAGTGGCTTTCAATGAGAATGACGGATCTAGTACCCCCATTTCTATGTGAATTTCCCAGCTCCCCCCCCCCCCCCCCCCCCCCAAAAAAAAGTTACATATTGCAGCTTTAATTGTCATCCGAGCTACAACTCGGATCTTCTGCAGTCCTGATTGAATCCTGGCCTTTTATTTATATTCTACTCAATGTATTGTTGTGTCCCTCAGTCTACATGGAATGGTAACCAACATATTACACCACCGTCGAAAATACAACAATGTTTAATTTTAAAATAATCAAGTGGAAAAAAAAGGCTTTTTAAGTTTTTCAGATTATGACCCAGTTGTTAGAACAAATGTATGACATTAAGAAAAATAAAGTGCATATAAACACCTTCGGTATACATAAAGTACATTGTATTTTAAAAAGGTACAACTCTTTTATAGTAAATAAGGTAAGATAGATGGGACCTTTTTCTAGACAGGAAGGGAACATATTGTTATTTTTTGCTGAAAAGGTCCCACATCTACTAGCAAGAAGTCTCAAAATATTCACCAAAGAGTTTTACCGTTTTAAATGTTCTCTACAAAATAAATGAAGTCGTCCCAATCAAGTCAAACTGAGAGACGTACCGTGTCTTCAGAAAAACAGGACTCTCCATAGTATTTATAAACTTATCAGTCAAACTGAGAGATGTACCGTGTCTTCAGAAAAACAGGACTCTCCATAGTATTTATAAACTTATCAGTCAAACTGAGAGACGTACCGTGTCTTCAGAAAAACAGGACTCTCCATAGTATTTATAAACTTATCAGTCAAACTGAGAGACGTACCGTGTCTTCAGAAAAAGCGGGGATTCTTCATAGTATTTATAAACTTAGCAAAATGTGTTCTTCCCTAAAGAGTTTTGCTGTGTTTCAGTTGTAAATATGTGTTGTCGATTTCACCAAGGTTAAAAACACTTGTAGTTTTTCCCATTGAAGATTTCAAACTTTTGCTAAGTTGTTGATGTGTTCTTTACATTGGTCGGAAACACACTTGTTACGACGCGGCTACCGCAGCTCAATAATGCAGCTTGGAGCCGGGAGGTGGCGGCAGGAGTATTACGGGAAGGACATTTTCCATTTTCGGTGAGGTTCATCCCGTGGCAGTCTGATTGCCAATGACTCGTAAGATCTCTCGATGGATGCCAGCGTCTTGTGTGTTGATGCTTGTATCTCCCACCTGGCCATCTTCATAGCTGGATCAGAAGAAACACACAATAATATCATATCCTCGGGAACTACCAACACTGTGATCAGAACATATTCATAGTTGGCACTCCAGCTTTTAAACTGAGATAAAAGTTGAAATGTTCACTTGTAATATCAACTATATTATTGAGATGTAAAACCTCTCTTTGGGTTTGTCGAAAGGAAATACAGACAGTCTGATTTGATGAATTTAACACCACTGTCTGTATAAACACTGTCGTGTTTTTACTACTGATACGTAGGAAGAAGCGTGTACAGACGTGGTCGTATATTTACACGTAGGAAGAAGCGTGTACAGATGTGGTCGTATACTTACACGAAGAAGAAGCGTGTACAGACGTGGTCGGTGTTTGGGACGACCCAGATGTCTCCATGTTTGTGCAGGTCAGGGGACGTGATGACTGGAAGAGACAGAGAAGGACATATAAATATATATTAACATTTAGTTCACATATATGTTATCAGTTAATAAATTCTCCATTGTTGTTCTGTGGTTGCTCCAGCCCAGGGTTTCCACTAGATTCCAAAGCCACAAAGTCAGATTCCACACCAACAAAGTCAGATTCCACAGCCACAAAGTCAGATTCCACAGCGACAAAGTTAGATTCCACAGTCACAAAGTCAGATTCCACAGCCACAAAGTCAGATTCCACAGCCACAAAGTCAGATTCCACAGCCACAAAGTCAGATTCCACAGCCACAAAGTCAGATTCCACAGCGACAAAGTCAGATTTCACAGCTACAAAGTCAGATTCCACAGCCACAAAGTCAGATTCCACAGCCACAAAGTCAGATTCCACAGCGACAAAGTCAGATTTCACAGCCACAAAGTCAGATTCCACAGCCACAAAGTCAGATTCCACAGCCACAAAGTCAAAATATCTTTTTGATGATCCTTTCAGGTTTGAGTAAAGCGTAAGGTTAGCAGTGTGGTTAAGGTCAGGGTTAGTTTTAAATCACATTTTAAAAAGATCCATTCGAGAAATATGTGGGATTTATGACTTTGTTAAATCAAATCAAATTGTATTTATCACATGTGCTGAATACTTACAGTGAAATGCTTACTTAGAAGCCCTTAACCAACAATGCAGTTTTAAGAAAAATATTTACTAAATAAACTAAAGTAATTTTTTAAATAAAAGAGCAACAATTAAAATAACAATAACGAGGCTATATACAGGGGGTACCGGTCGGTACCGAGTCAGTGTGTGGGGGTACAGGCTAGTCAAGGTAATTAAGGTAATATGTACATGTAGGTAGAGTTATTAAAGTGACTATGCATAGATAATAAACAGTGAGTAGCAGCAGTGCAAAAAAGGGGGGGGGGGAGGGGGGACGACAACAACAATGCAAATAGTCCGGGTAGCCATTTGATTAGCTGTTCAGTAGTCTTATGACTTGGGGGTAGAGGCTGTTAAGACGCCTTTTGGATCAAGACTTGGCGCTCCAGTACCGCTTGCCGTGCGGTAGCAGAGAGAACAGTCTATGACTACAGTGGCTGGAGTCTTTGGCAATTTTTAGGGCCTTCCTTTGACACCGCTTGTTATAAAGGTCCTGGATGGCAGGAAGCTTGGCCCCAGTGATGTACTGAGTGATTTACATGGGCCGTATGCACTACCCTCTGTAGCGCCTTGCGGTCGGAGGCCGAGCAGTTGCCATACCAGGCGGTTTTGCAACCAGTCAGGATTCTCTATATGGTGCAGCTGTATAACTTTTTGAGGATCTGAGGACCCATGCCAAATCTTTTCAGTCTCCTGAGGGGGAATAGGCGTTGTTGTGCCCTCTTGGCGTGGTTAGACCATGTTAGTTTGTTTGTGATGTGGACACCAAGGAATTTGAAGCCCTCCTTTTCCTGTAGTCTACGATCATCTCCTTTGTCTTAATCACATTGAGGGAGAGGTTGTTGTCTTGGCACCACACTGCCAGGTCTCTGACCTCCTCCCTATAGGCTGTCTCATCGTTGTCAGTGATCAAGCCTACCACCGTTGTGTCGTCGGCCAACTGAATGATGGTGTTAGAGTCATGCTTGGCCACGCAGTCATGGGTGAACAGGGAGGACAGAAGGGGACTAAGCACGCACCTCTGAAGGGCCCCTGTGTTGAGGATCAATGTGGCAGATGTGTTGTTACCTATCCTTACTACCTCGGGGAGGCCCATCAGGAAATCCAGGATCCAGTTGCAGAGGAAGGTGTTTAGTCCCAGGGTCCTTAGCTTAGTGAAGAGCTTTGAGGGCATTACGGTGTTGAACGCTGAGCTGTAGTCAATGAATAGCATTCTCACGTAGGTGTTCCTTTTGTCCAGGTGGGAAAGGGCAGTGTGGAATGCAATTGAGATTGCGTCATCTGTGGATCGGTTGGGGCGGTATGCAAATTGGAGTGGGTCTAGGATTTCTGGGATGATGGTGTTGATGTGAGTCATGACCAGCCTTTCTAAGCACTTCATGGCTACAGACGTGAGTGCTACGGGTCGGTAGTCATTTAGGCAGTTCATCTTAGTGTTCTTGGGCACAGGGACTATGGTGGAGTGCTTGAAACATGTAGGTATTACAGACTCGGTCAGGGACAGGTTGAAAATGTCAGTGACACTTGCCAGTTGGTCAGTGCATGCTCGAAGCACACATCCTGGTAATCCGTCTGGCCCTGCGGCTTTGTGAATTTTGACCTGTTTAAAGGTCTTACTCACATCGGCTACAGAGAGCGTGATCACACAGTCATCCAGAACAGCTGGTGCTCACATGCATGCTTCAGTATTGTTTGCTTCGAAGCGCGCATAGAAATAATTTAGCTTGTCAGGTAAGCTCGTGTCACTGGGCAGCTTGCGGCTGGGTTTCCCTTTGTAGTCCATACTCTTAGTCCTGTACTAACGCTTTGCCTGTTTGATGGTTCGTCGGAGGGCATAGCGGGATTCTTATAAGTGTCAGGGTTAGAGACCGGCTCCATGAACGCGGCATCTCTAGGCTTTAGCTCGGTGCCGATGTTGCCTGTAATCCAAGGGTTCTGGTATGTATGTACGGTCACTTTGGGGACGACATCATCGATGCACTTATTGATGAAGCCGGTGACTGATGTGGTATACTCCTCAATGCCATCGGATGAATCCCGGAACATATTCCAGTCTGTGCAGCAAAACAGTCCTGTAGCTTAGCATCTGCTTCATCTGACCACTTCCTTATTAGGCAAGTCACTGGTACTTCCTGCTTTAGTTTTTGATTGTAAGCAAGGATCAGGAGGATAGAATTATGGTCAGATTTGCCAAATGGAGGGCGAGCTTTGTACGTGTCTCCGTGTGTGGAGTAAAGATGGTCTTGAGATTTTTTTCCTCTGGTTGCACATTTAACATGCTGGTAGAAATGAGGTAAAACGGATTTAAGTTGGCCTGCATTAAAGTCCACGGCCACTAGGAGCACCGCCTCCGGATGAGCATTTTCTTGTTTACTTATGGCCTTATACAGCTCGTTGAGTGCAGTTTTAGTGCCAGCATCAGTTTGTGGTGGTAAATAGACAGCTATGAAATAATATAGATGAAAACTCTCTTGATAAATAGTGTAGTCTACAGCTTATCATGAGATACTCTACCTCAACCAAGCAAAACCTCGAGACTTCTTTAATATTAGATTTTGTGCACCATCTGTTATTTATAAATAGACACAGACCACCACCCCTTGTCTTACTCCGGAGGCAGCTGTTCTATGTTGCTCATTCATGGAAAACCCAGCCAACTATATATTATCCATGTTGCCGTTCAGCCACAACTCAGTGAAACATAAGATATTATAGTTTTTAATGTCCCGTTGGTAGGATAGTCTTGAACGGAGCTCATCCAGTTTATTCTCCAATGATTGCACGTTGGCCAATAGGATAGACGCTAGAGGTGGGTTACCCACTCGCCGACGAATTCTCACAAGGCACCCGTATCTGCGTCCTCTGTATCGGCATCTCTTCTTAATGCGTATGATGGGGATTTGGGCCTGGTCCGGTGTCAACAGTAAGTCCTTCGTGTCCGACTCGTTAAAGAAAAAAAAATCTTCGTCCAGTTTGAGTTGTGTAATCGCTGCTCTAATATCCAGAAGCTCTTTTCGGTGATAAGAGATGACGGCAGACACATTATGTACAAAAATAAGCTACAAACAATGCCAGAAAAACAAAAAAAAACGAAATAGCACAATTGGTTAGGAGCCCGTAAAATGGCAGCCATCTTCTCCGGCGCCAATCTCATAGGAGTATAGAAGTTGGTGACGACCCCAGCCCAGAGCACATACGTACCTTCACATAAGGCTATGCACTTTAGGTTCCGACTTTGCAAAAACTGGGGCTGCTGTCCTTTCTTTGTTGACTGCAAAAGGAAACAACTCTAGTGAATAGAAATGTTCATTTTCCCCCAGAATATTCCATTTTAACCCCTGTTCCATCAACACCTTGCAAAAGTGTAAATGTCCTCATGCTAACCTGCAAATGTAAGTTGGTCTTGTTTGTCGCAGTTTGGTCTTTTGAAGCAACCTGCTGTTGCTTTTTGTTCATCCCTGAATGGAGAGAAAGATCAATTTTTAGAAGTGATCACGAGCATGAAACATTTTGTCTATTTCAACAATAATCACATTTTAAATAGACAGAATTATAATTCCTCCAAAACAACTATTACATTTTAAATAGACAGAACGGTAATTCATTTAAAACAGGGCTCTAACTCCTCTAGCTCCACAATGGGTGGAGGCAGCAGACCTCCATTCATGTCATTATTGAAAGAGATTGTGATATCTCACATCTCAAAATAATAGGGCTAATTAATGTTAGATCCCTCACTTCCAAGGCAGTTATAGTCAATTAACTAATCACTGATCATATAATTTTGATGTGATTGGCCTTACTGAAACATTCATTTACAGTGTTAAATGAGGCCTCTCCTCCTGGTTACACTAGTGACCATATCCCCCGCGTATCCTGCAAAGACAGAGGTGTTGCTAACATTTACAATAGCAAATTTAAATTTTGACCCCAGAAAATGACTGCGTTTTCATCTTTTGAGCTTCTAGTCATGAAATCTATGCAGCCTACTCAATCACTTTTTATAGCTACTGGGCCGTATACATCGTTCCTCACTGAGTTCCCTGAATTCCTATCTGACCTTGTAGACATGGCAGATAACATTCATATTTTTGGTGACTTCAATATTCACATGGAAAAGTCCACTGACAGACTCCAAAAGGCTTTCGGAGCCATCATCGACTCAGTGGGTTTTGTCCAACATGTTTCTGGACCTACTCACTGCCACAGTCATACTCCTGATCTAGTTTTGTCCCATGGAATAAATATTGTGGATCTTAATGTTGTTCCTCATCATCCTGAACTATCGGACCACTGTCTTATTACGTTTGCAATCGCAACAAATAATCTGCTCAGACCCCAACCAAGGATCATCGAAAGCCGTGCTATAAATTCTCGTACAACACAAAGATTCCTAGATGTCTTTCCAGACTCCCTCCACCTACCCAACGACGTTGGAGTACAAAAATCAGTTAACCTGTTATGGCTAGGGGGCAGTATTTTCACGGCTGGATAAAAAACGTACCCGATTTAATCTGGTTACTACTCCTGCCCAGTAACTAGAATATGCATATAATTATTGGCTTTGGATAGAAAACACCCTAAAGTTTCTAAAACTGTTTGAATGGTGTCTGTGAGTATAACAGAACTCATATGACAGGCAAAAACCTGAGAAGATTTCATGCAGGAAGTGGCCTGTCTGACAAGGTGTCGTTCTTCTTGTCTCTGTTTATTGAAGAGTGAGGATCTTAGCTGTCCCGTGACACTTCCTACGGCTGCCATAGGCTCTCAGAAGGCGGCAAAACGCTGAATCGTGGCTTTGCAGGCTCTGGCTGAAACAAAGTAGCGCGTTTGGGTGGTGGCTGGTTACAGTACTGTGAGACTCAGGCTCGTGCCCGCGTCGACCGAAAGCTTTGTTTTCTTTCCTCTGTTTAGCTAAATGGACATTCCCGGTCGGAATATTATCACTTTTTTATGAGAAAAATGGCATAAAAATGGATTTTAAACAGCGGTTGACATGCTTCGAAGTACGGTAATGGAATATTTCGATTTTTTTTGTCACGAATTGCGCCATGCGCACGACCCTGATTTACCATTTCGGATAGTGTCTGGGACGCACGAACAAAACGCCGCTATTCGGATATAACGATGAATTATTTTGGACCAAACCAACATTTGTTATTGAAGTAGCAGTTCTGGGAGTGCATTCTGACGAAGACAACAAAAGGTAATCAAACTTTTATAATAGTAAATCTGATATTGGTGAGTGCTAAACTTGCCGGGTGTCTAAATAGCTAGCCCGTGATGGCTGGGCTATGTACTTAGAATATTGCAAAATGTGCTTTCACCAAAAAGCTATTTTAAAATCGGACATATCGAGTGCATAGAGGAGTTCTGTATCTATAATTCTTAAAATAATTGTTATGCTTTTTGTGAACGTTTATCGTGAGTAATTTAGTAAATTGTTAGCAAATTCCCCGGAAGTTTGCGGGGGGTATGCTAGTTCTGAACGTCACATGCTAATGTAAAAAGCTGTTTATTGATATAAATATGAACTTGATTGAACAAAACATGCATGTATTGTATAACATAATGTCCTAGGTGTGTCATCTGATGAAGATCATCAAAGGTTAGTGCTGCATTTAGCTGTCTTCTGGGTTTTTGTGACATTATATGCTAGCTTGAAAAATGGGTGTCTGATTATTTCTGGCTTGGTACTCTGCTGACATAATCTAATGTTTTGCTTTCGCTGTAAAGCCTTTTTGAAATCGGACAGTGTGGTTAGATAAAGGAGAGTCTTGTCTTTAAAATGCTGTGAAATAGTCATATGTTTGAAAAATTGAAGTTTTTGTATTTTTGAGGAATTTGTAATTCGCGCCACGCCTATCATTGGATATTGGAGCAGGTGTTCCGCTAGCGGAACATCTAGATGTAAGAGGTTAACCACCTAACTGAGGAACTAAATGTAAGCTGTAATACCCAATAAATAAATAAATATTTGTCACAAGAAACTAGTTCCCTGGTATACAGAAAATACCCGAGCCCTGAAGCAAGCTTCCAGAAAATTGGAACGGAAATGGAGCTCCACTAAACTGGATGTCTTCCGACTAGCTTGGAAAGACAGTACCGTGCAGTATCGAAGACCCCTCACTGCTGCTCGATTATCCTATTTTTCCAACTTATTTGAGGAAAATAAGATCAATCCAAAATGTATTTTTGATACTGTCCCAAAGCTAACTAAAAATAAGCATTCCCGAAGAGGATGGCTTTCACTTCAGCAGTGATGAATTCATTCTAACTTCTTTGACGAAAATATCATGATCATTAGAAAGCAAATTATTGACTCCTCTTTAAATCTGCGTATTTCTCCAAAGCTCAGTTGTCCTGAGTCTGCACAACACTGCCAGGATCTAATATCAATGGAGACACTCAAGTTTTTTAATCCTATATCTCTTGACACATTCATGAAAATAGTCATGGCCTCTAAACCTTCAGGACCCTATTCCAACTAAACTACTGAAAGAGCTGCTTCCTTTGCTTGGCCCTCCTAAGTCTCGGTGTTCCTCAAGGTTCTGTTTTAGGACCACTCTTGTTTTCATTATATATTTTACCTGTTGGTGATGTCATTCGGAAACATAATGTTAACTTTCACTGCTATGCAGACGATACACAGCTGTACATTTCGATGAAACATGGTGAAGCCCCAAAATTGCCCTCCCTGGAAGCCTGTGTTTCAGACATAAGGAAGGGGATGGTGGCAAATGTTTTACTTTTAAACTTGGACAAAACAGAGATGCTAGTTCTAGGTCCCAAGAAACAAAGAGATCTTCTGTTGGACCTGACAATTAATCTTGATGGTTGTACAGTTGTCTCAAATAAAACTGTGAAGGACCTCAGCGTTACTCTGGACCCTGATCTCTCTTTTGACGAACATATCAAGAATATTTCAAGGACAGATTATTTTCCATCTTTGTAACATTGCAAAAATCAGAAATGTTTTGTCCAAAAATGATGCAGAAAAGCTAATCCATGCTTTTGTCACTTCTAGATTAGACTACTGCAATGTTCCACTCCCTGGCTACCTGGATAAAGCGCTAAATAAAATAAAATTAGTGCTAAACACGGCTGCTAGAATCTTGACTAGAACCCCAAAATTTGATCATATTACTCCAGTGCTAGCTTCTCTACACTGGCTTCCTGTTAAGGCAAGGGCTGATTTCAAGGTTTTACTGCTAACCTACAAAGCATTACATGGGCTTGCTCCTACCTATCTTTCCGATTTGGTCCTGCTGTACATACCTACACGTACGCTACGGTCACAAGACGCAGGCCTCCTTATTGTCCCTAGAATTCCTCAGAAAACTGCTGGAGGCAGGGCTTTCTCCTATAGAGCTCCATTTTTATGGAATGGTTTGCCTATCCATGTGAGCGACGCAGACTCGGTCTCGACCTTTAAGTCTTTATTGAAGACTCATCTCTTCAGTAGGTCCTATGATTGAGTGTAGTCTGGCCCAGGGTTACGAAGGTGCCCGACAAGGCACTGGAGAGACGAACCGTCCTTGCTGTCTCTGCCTGGCCATTTCCCCCTCTCTCCACTGGGATTCTCTGCCTCAAACCCTATTACGGGGGATGAGTCACTGACTTACTGGTGCTCTTCCATGCCGTCCCTAGGAGGGGTGTGTCACTTGAGTGAGTTGAGTCACTGACGTGATCTTCCTGTCCGGGTTGGCGCCCCCCCCTCGGGTTCGTGCCATGAGGGAGATCTTCGTGTGCTATACTCGGCCTTGTGTCAGGGTAGTAAGTTGGTGGTTGAAGATATCCCTCTAGCGGTGTGGGGGCTGTGCTTTGGCAAAGTGGGTGGGGTTATATCCTGCCTGTTCGGCCCTGTCCGGGGGTATCATCGGATGGGGCCACAGTGTCTCCTGACCCCTCCTGTCTCAGCCTCCAGTATTTATGCTGCAGTAGTTTATGTGTCGGGGGGCTAGGGTCAGTCTGTTATATCTGGAGTATTTCTCCTGTCTTATCCAGTGTCCTCTGTGAATTTAAGTATGCTCCCTCTAATTCTCTCTTTCCTTCTCTCCCTCCCCTCCCAGAGGACCTGAGCCCTGGGACCATGCCTCAGGAATACCTGGCTTGATGACTCCTTGCTGTCCTCAGTTCACCTGGTCATGCTGCTGCTCCAGTTTCAACTGTTCTGCCTGCGACTATGGAACCCTGACCTGTTCACCGGGCATGCTACATTGTCCCGGACCTGCAGTTTTTGACTCTCTCTCTCTACTGCACCTGCTGTCTCGAACTCTGAATGATCGGCTATGAAAAGCCAGCTGACATTTACTCCTGAGGTGCTGCCATGTTGCACCCTCGACAACCACTGTGATTATTATTATTTGACCCTGCTGGTCATCTATGAACATTTGAACATCTTGGCCATGTTCTGTTATAATATCCACCCGGCACAGCCAGAAGAGGAGTGGCCACCCCTCAGAGCCTGGTTCCTCTCTAGGTTTCTTCCTACGTTCCTGCCTTTCTAGGGAGTTTTTCCTAGCCCCCGTTCTTCTACATCCTGCATTGCTTTCTGTTTGGGGGTTTTAGGCTGGGTTTCTGTACAGCACTTTGAGATATCAGCTGATGTAAAAAGGGCTTTATAAATACATTTCATTTTAAATAGACAGAACGGTAATTAATCTAAAACAACCATTTGTTTTTCCCTTCTCAAAGTTACCAAGAGAAACCGTCCTTAACCCCTGATCTAATGCTGTTGCTCCATCCGAGACTTACATACCTGAGTAGCCAAAGGATATGCTTGACATTGGGCTGAGATAGATTCCACTCCCATAGATGGCGCCATGGAGCTGCAGACAGAGACAATACAATAACCAAAATATTAGAGGCCTTTAAAAAGTGGAACTGACAGCGTCTTAACAACAATAAATCTTATTAAAAATCTATTCAAATACACACCCAGGAAGAATATAATGCCTTTTTTATTTATTTTTTATTCTGAGAAGTGAACATTTAAATATGGTGATTTTCATACAATCATAGAATGTTTGGGAATGACATAGAGTAATGCATTTGTGAGAATTCTATAGCAATATAGAATGGGAAAGCGGCCGTGCGTTTGGACAATTAATAGACACTGCAGTAAATAAAACCTACTAAAAAACATGCCAGTCTTGTCCGGGACCAGACACAGACCGCTGCGCCATAGCCAATCAGAGCTACAGTAGGCCTATATGCAAATATACAGGCAGTAGGGCCTGCCATCATTCACTATGAATTGGACTGTGTTTACAGGCAGTAGGACCTGTCATCATTCACTATGAACTGGACTGTGTGTTTACAGGAAGTAGGACCTGTCATCATTCACTATGAACTGGACTGTGTGTTTACAGGCAGTAGGACCTGTCATCATTCACTATGAACTGGACTGTGTGTTTACAGTAGGACCTGTCATCATTCACTTTGAACTGGACTGTGTGTTTACAGGCAGTAGGACCTGCCATCATTCACTATGAACTGGACTGTGTGTTTACAGGCAGTAGGACCTGTCATCATTCACTATGAACTGGACTGTGTGTTTACAGTAGGACCTGTCATCATTCACTATGAACTGGACTGTGTGTTTACAGTAGGACCTGCCATCATTCACTATGAACTGGACTGTGTGTTTACAGGCAGTAGGACCTGCCATCATTCACTATGAACTGGACTGTGTGTTTACAGGAAGTAGCAACAGCGTGACTTTAGATCATTAGAACACATTCACCAAAAGCCACAAAATACACCTGAGTGGATTTCTGCGAATATGTAAATACCACGGGAGTCCTCTCACATTTGGGAACTTGACAGTCCTATTGATCAAACAACCATGAACAGGTAAAGCTTTCTCTCCCTCAGTTGCCTATGCACAACAACAACAACAACAACAACAAGATCAACAACTAATGCTAGCCAGAGCGAGATGAGCTAAACTCTAATGAGGCAACAGTAGATAAACCCTCTCAAACTTGTTTGGCTGTCAAAATCGCACTAATAAACGATTAGGGGAATAGTAGCCAGCTCGTCCTTCTGCAGCCTGCCTGCCAATGCATGCCCGTCCCAACCCGCGTTTTGACTACTGAATGGGAACTTGCCTGCCAGCCCATTTTAACGATGCCAAATACATTTGATTGACATCTAAGATATGTTATAACTGTGGAAAAGTCGTTCAAGTTCAGCGTAGCTAGCTAGCAAAGTGATTAACACCTTTTGCTAGCTAATCAAATGACACTTGGATCTCTAATTGTAGCCACCGAAAAAACGAGATGGGGGGGGGAAATCGTCGGCCCACTCAACCCACTCACCCAATGACATGACATCCTCCCAGCAGCTAGTTAGTTAGCTAGCTAGCTAACGTTAGACTCCGTGTGTTTAGGTTGTGTCACGTCCTGACCAGTAATAGGGGTTATTTGTTATTGTAGTTTGGTCAGGACGTGGCAGGGGGGTGTTTGTTTTATGTGGTTCGGGGTTTTATGGGATATGTATTTTTGTAAGAGGGGTGTTTGATTTATGTGTTCCGGGGTTTTCGGGTAATGTTCTTGTTTTGTATTTCTATGATTTTCTAGGTTGTGTATTTCTTTGTTGGTCTGGTATGGCTCTCAATCAGGGACAGCTGTACATCGTTGTTGCTGATTGGGAGTCATACTTAGGTAGCCCTTTTTTTCACCTGTGTTTTGTGGGAAGTTGTTTTTGCATTGCTGTGTGTTTAGCCTGCAATACTGTGCGTTCGTTCGTTTTCTTGTTTTTGTTACGTGTCTCAATAAAAGTTCAAATGAGCACTCAACCCGCTGCGCCTTGGTCTACTCCGTACGACAATCGTTACAGGTTGTTAAATAAATAGATACATAAATAGGTAAGCTAGTCTATTAGCCGCATTACGACTGACTTGTGGTCATTTGCCGTTGCTACTTTGATTATATTAACATTCCCAGCCTTAGTTACATTTGTCCGTTTTTATCCCCATTGAAACTGAAATAGTGCATCCCGAATGGCTGGAGGCAGCAAACAATGTTACCAGCTGTTATTTACAACCTGTAAGCAAATATTTGTTGGACTAACAAGAAATGTATTGGTGAATTATATGAATATGCGTTGAACTGCATCCATCTATTCTGACAGCAATGCTTTTCTCTTCGTCATGGAACGAGTCGAGTCACCCAGAACCTATTTTTTTAAAACCTCTTAAAAAGTTGTTTTTTCGTAGCACAAATCGGGGAATTTGATATTTTTTCACTGATATTATTATGATTGTCTGTTTGTTTCATATCCGCAAAGTAGTTCAAACGCTTGTCAGTTCCACTTTATCATGTAATATGCAATGTACTGTATATTAAATAGGTATGGTAACTGTGGATTGCAAACGAATAGGTGTTAGGTTGATAAGCAGAGTGTATCCTTGAACGGTTATGGGTTACATTTCCTCAGCTCCACCTCACAGTTTACCAAACAAACTAGTCTCAGGGGTCAGGCATTTCAAATCACAGCTTGTTCCTTTAAAGGGTTGATAAACACATTGTATACCTCCTCAGATGTTTATTTTTTATTTTTTTTACCTGAAGTCTTGTGTTGGATGCAACCACCAAACCGTTCCTCAAAATGGAGTGCCAATTCTCTATGTGAGAACCACTGAGGAGAGAATTAAAATATATTAAAATATATGAAAATATATTATAAAGGTGTTACTCAAATCCTACATAGCCTTATAACTGCATCATAATGCATTATACAGTTGTAAGATTACAAAAAGTTTTTAAAACAAAACATTGTGTTGCGTTCATGAGTGTAGGGCTGACGTGTAGCTAGCTAGCTACTGGTAGATGTAAGAAAACGTTCCTACTGGAAAGCAAAGGTACTCCCAAAGAGGTTTTTGGCAGCTCGGAAGTTGGACTCTTTGGCGGGAGGACTGCTGAGTAGAAGGAACTGGTGCTGGGTGTGCATGAACTTCAGCTGCTGCAGTCGTGACAGGGAGACACAACACGAGAGACTTATCACTATGCATCCTACATGACACCCTATTCTCTGTATCAAAAGTAGTGCACTACATAGGGAATAGGGTGCAATAATAAAGTAGTGCACTATATATAGGGAATAGGGTGCCATATAAAGTAGTGCACTATATAGGGAATAGGGTGCCATATAAAGTAGTGCACTATATAGGGAATAGGGTGCCATATAAAGTAGTGCACTATATAGGGAATAGGGTGCCATATAAAGTAGTGCACTATATATAGGGAATAGGGTGCCATATAAAGTAGTGCTCTGTATAGGGAATAGGGTGCCATATAAAGTAGTGCACTATATATAGGGAATAGGGTGCCATAATAAAGTAGTGCTCTATATAGGGAATAGGGTGCCATATAAAGTAGTGCTCTATATAGGGAATAGGGTGCCATATAAAGTAGTGCACTATATATAGGGAATAGGGTGCCATATAAAGTAGTGCACTATATATAGGGAATAGGGTGCCATATAAAGTAGTGCACTATATATAGGGAATAGGGTGCCATATAAAGTAGTGCACTATATATAGGGAATAGGGTGCCATATAAAGTAGTGCTCTATATAGGGAATAGGGTGCCATATAAAGTAGTGCACTATATATAGGGAATAGGGTGCCATATAAAGTAGTGCTCTATATATAGGGAATAGGGTGCCATATAAAGTAGTGCACTATACAGGGAGTAGGGTGCCATATAAAGTAGTGCACTATATATAGGGGATAGGGTGCCATATAAAGTAGTGCTCTATATAGGGAATAGGGTGCCATATAAAGTAGTGCACTATATACAGGGAATAGGGTGCCATATAAAGTAGTGCTCTATATAGGGAATAGGGTGCCATATAAAGTAGTGCACTATATAGGGAATAGGGTGCCATAATAAAGTAGTGCTCTATATAGGGAATAGGGTGCCATATAAAGTAGTGCACTATATAGGGAATAGGGTGCCATATAAAGTAGTGCTCTATATAGGGAATAGGGTGCCATATAAAGTAGTGCACTATATAGGGAATAGGGTGCCATATAAAGTAGTGCACTATATAGGGAATAGGGTGCCATATAAAGTAGTGCACTATATACTGTAGGGAATAGGGTGCCATATAAAGTAGTGCTCTATATAGGGAATAGGGTGCCATATAAAGTAGTGCACTATATAGGGAATAGGGTGCCATATAAAGTAGTGCTCTATATAGGGAATAGGGTGCCATATAAAGTAGTGCACTATATAGGGAATAGGGTGCCATATAAAGTAGTGCACTATATAGGGAATAGGGTACCATATAAAGTAGTGCTCTATATAGGGAATAGGGTGCCATATAAAGTAGTGCACTATATAGGGAATAGGGTGCCATATAAAGTAGTGCTCTATATAGGGAATAGGGTGCCATATAAAGTAGTGCACTATATAGGGAATAGGGTGCCATTTGGGATGTCAAATATGGCGGTGGGCAATTGTATTAGTTTAAAATAATCTAATTTCCCAATTTACTTGAGCATAGAATATAGCTCAGTATAATTCAAAGACTGAGCTATATTCTATGCTCCAGTAAATTGGGAAATTATATTATTATATTATATTATATTAATACAATTGCCCACCGCCATATTTTTCAGTATTTTCTGCTTATGCATTGTCATGCATGTGCCTGGCCAAAGAGCTCTATTTTCACGTCATCCCAATCAAATGTAAACGCCTGGAGTTTGCTAAACGGCATTGGCACTTAGATTGAAACCAGATGAGGTGAAAATAGAGCTCTTTGTCCAGGCACACCAGTGGTTGGTTAGGGTGTCGAAATGACAATGCATAAGCAGAAAAGAACCCCATACCTACTGAAAAATATGGTGCTGAATCTTTGATGTTATGGGGCTATTTTGTTTCCGCTGGTCCTGGGCGGCCATTGTTAAAGTCAACGGCATCATGAACTTTACCCAGTACCAAGACATTTTAACCAAAAACCTGGTTACCCATGCCATGAGGGTGAAACTTGACCGCAAGTAGATTTTCCAGCAAGACAATCAACTAAGCACACATCAAAATCCACAAAGAAATTGTTAATTGGGCCACAAAAAAAAAAATCGACATTTTGCAATGGCCATCTCAGTCTCCGGGACTTAAACCCCAGCATTTTGAAACACTGTGGTTTGAATTGATGAGGGCAAGTCCATAAGAACAGATGAAGGATATCAACCATCTGGAAAGATTCTGTATGGAGGAACGGGTCTAAGATTCCTCCCAATGTGTTCTAGATTCCTCCCAATGTGTTCTAGATTCCTCCCAATGTGTTCTAGATTCCTCCCAATGTGTTCTAGATTCCTCCCAATGTGTTCTAGATTCCTCCCAATGTGTTCTAGATTCCTGCCAATGTGTTCTAGATTCCTGCCAATGTGTTCTAGATTCCTCCCAATGTGTTCTAGATTCCTCCCAATGTGTTCTAGATTCTTCCCAATGTGTTCTAGAATCTCATATTTTTGTTGTTGTTGTCGAAAAAGGCTCAGTGTCATTATCCTCGCAAGCTGAGGTATTGAAATGTATTGAAAACAGTAATTTTTGACACCTATCTTTTTGAGACAAAAAAAATATATAACTTCTTAAACAAAATCTCTTTCTCTGAGCAATTGTATTAGTATAAAATAATATAATATCCCATTTTGTTTTGAGCATACAAATAGCTCAGTATTTGAGTTCAGCCAGACTTAATCACCATAAATATAGAGATATCACATCCTGTCTAGGGAGATAAATGTTAAACCAGACTTAATCACCATAAATATAGAGATATCACATCCTGTCTAGGGAGATCAAGGTTAAACCAGACTTAATCACCATAAATATAGAGATATCACATCCTGTCTAGGGAGATCAAGGTTAAACCAGACTTAATCACCATAAATATAGAGATATCACATCCTGTCTAGGGAGATCAAGGTTAAACCAGACTTAATCACCATAAATATAGAGATATCACATCCTGTCTAGGGAGATAAAGGTTAAACCAGACTTAATCACCATAAATATAGAGATATCACATCCTGTCTAGGGAGATCAAGGTTAAACCAGACTTAATCACCATAAATATAGAGATATCACATCCTGTCTAGGGAGATAAAGGTTAATCTATATAACGTCCTGTTCAACTCTCTACATGACTGTAACACCTTTTCATATGGATTGAATTATTCTGTAATTAAGATCATTTCGATGGAGAATGCCAGTAAAATGAACAATGTGGTATCAAACCGATGTTCAGTTCTAGTATTTATCTCACCTTCAATTTCATTTAAAAGCTCTTAATTGCCCCCCCCCTCCGAGGAGGTACATAAAAAGGTGTATTGAACAGAATGTAAAAACTCACTCTGGTAACTAGAAGTTTGACGATGTGCGATCTGTTACTGGATATTACCCTGGGGGGGGGGGAGAGGAGGGGGGGGAGGGGGAATAAGAAAAATGGTTATAGTCTTAACACTTTGTAATATAACACTTCCAGCAACGTGACTTTTGTTGTATATTTCTGTCAAATCATACAGTTTCTGTGGTGAAATCAGAAATATTTTAAGAAACGAAGAGATGGGGAAACTCCATTGGATTCGTATTAACAGAATGCACCACGCGGCCCAGAATGCACCACGTGGTGCATTCTGGGGCGCGTGGTGCATTCTGGGCCGCGAGGTGCATTCTGGGCCGCGCGGTGCATTCTGGGCCGCGTTGTGCATTCTGGGCCGCGCGGTGCATTCTGGGCCGCGCGGTGCATTCTGTTCCGCGCGGTGCATTCTGGGCCGCGCGGTGCATTCTGTGCTCATAGCCTGACTTTTAGAAGGGGATTGTGTGGCAATTAGCTTAGCAACCGCGTGACGCAGCATGACAACGTGAACGCGATTGGTCCACAGTCTTCTGGTCAGGGAAATAATACATTCCTCCATTCATTGACCATCGATATTCCCATCTCCTCATTTGTTAAAGTATTTCTGGTAAAAATGTATCCGTCTACATGATGCCTGTCTGTGTACATTCAATATGGCAGCCGGTGTTTCTGACTGCTCTGCAATAAGGCCTGGAATGGTAATGTCTCAATGGTACACAATGGTAGAATATATAAGGACAATGGTACACAATGGTAGAACATATAAGGACAATGGTACACAATGGTAGAATATATAAGGACAATGGTACACAATGGTAGAAAACACAATGGTAGAAAATATAAGGACAATAGTACACAATGGTAGAAAATATAAGAACAATGGTACACAATGGTAGAAAATATAAGGACAATAGTACACAATGGTAGAAAATATAAGGACAATGGTACACAATGGTAGAAAATATAAGGACAATGGTACACAATGGTAGAATATATAAGGACAATGGTACACAATGGTAGAAAATGGTAAGTCAGAAGTCAGGATGGGGTTGGATGGACGTGAGGCCAACAGTCACTTTTTACTGATTGTGGTGACTGAATAGAAGGCTGTGTTTTTGGTTTAGGTGGGGAGAATGAAGGAAGGGATTCCTTCCATTGCAGTAAGGTGTTCTTACCATTGCAGTAATGGGATTCTTACCATTGCAGTAAGGGGGTTTCTTACCATTGCAGTAAGGGAATTCTTACCATTGCAGTAAGGGGATTCTTACCATTGCAGTAAGGCGATTCTTACCATTGCAGTAAGGTATTCTTACCATTGCAGTAAGGGAATTCTTACCATTGCAGTAAGGGGATTCTTACCATTGCAGTAAGGCGATTCTTACCATTGCAGTAAGGTGATTTCTTACCATTGCAGTAAGGAGTTCTTACCATTGCAGTAAGGGGATTCTTACCATTGCAGTAATGGGATTCTTACCATTGCAGTAAGGGGGTTTCTTACCATTGCAGTAAGGGGATTCTTACCATTGCAGTAATGGGATTCTTACCATTGCAGTAAGGGGGTTTCTTACCATTGCAGTAAGGGGGTTCTTACCATTGCAGTAAGGGGATTCTTACCATTGCAGTAATGGGATTCTTACCATTGCAGTAAGGGGGTTTCTTACCATTGCAGTAAGGGGGTTCTTACCATTGCAGTAAGGGGGTTTCTTACCATTGCAGTAAGGGGATTCTTACCATTGCAGTAATGGGATTCTTACCATTGCAGTAAGGAAGGGTTCTTACCATTGCAGTAAGGGGGATTCTTACCATTGCAGTAAGGGGTTTCTTACCATTGCAGTAAGGTGGTTTCTTACCATTGCAGTAAGAGATTCTTACCATTGCAGTAAGGGGATTCTTACCATTGCAGTAAGGGTGTTCTTACCATTGCAGTAAGGGGGTTTCTTACCATTGCAGTAAGGGGGAATCTTGCCATTGCAGTAAGGGGAATCTTACCATTGCAGTAAGGGGAATCTTACCATTGCAGTAAGGGGGAATCTTGCCATTGCAGTAAGGGGAATCTTACCATTGCAGTAAGGGGGTTTCTTACCATTGCAGTAAGGGGGAATCTTACCATTGCAGTAAGGTGATTTCTTACCATTGCAGTAAGGGATTTTCTTATCCATTGCATGAAGGGGATTCTTACCATTGCAGTAAGGAGATTTTTTTCCATTGCAGTAAGGGTATTCTTACCATTGCAGTAAGGGGGTTCTTACCATTGCAGTAAGGGGTATCTTACCATTGTAGTAAGGATAATCTTACCATTGCAGTAAGGTGGTTCTTACCATTGCAGTAAGGGGGTTCTTACCATTGCAGTAAGGAGGATTCTTACCATTGCAGTAAGGGGGTTCTTACCATTGCAGTAAGGGGGTTCTTACCATTGCAGTAAGGGGGTTCTTACCATTGCAGTAAGGGGGTTCTTACCATTGCAGTAAGGGGGGTTCTTACCATTGCAGTAAGGGGATTTCTTACCATTGCAGTAAGAGATTCTTACCATTGCAGTAAGGGGATTCTTACCATTGCAGTAAGGGTGTTCTTACCATTGCAGTAAGGGGGTTTCTTACCATTGCAGTAAGGGGGAATCTTGCCATTGCAGTAAGGGGAATCTTACCATTGCAGTAAGGGGAATCTTACCATTGCAGTAAGGGGGAATCTTGCCATTGCAGTAAGGGGAATCTTACCATTGCAGTAAGGGGGTTTCTTACCATTGCAGTAAGGGGGAATCTTACCATTGCAGTAAGGTGATTTCTTACCATTGCAGTAAGGGATTTTCTTATCCATTGCATGAAGGGGATTCTTACCATTGCAGTAAGGAGATTTTTTTCCATTGCAGTAAGGGTATTCTTACCATTGCAGTAAGGGGGTTCTTACCATTGCAGTAAGGGGTATCTTACCATTGTAGTAAGGATAATCTTACCATTGCAGTAAGGTGGTTCTTACCATTGCAGTAAGGGGGTTCTTACCATTGCAGTAAGGAGGATTCTTACCATTGCAGTAAGGGGGTTCTTACCATTGCAGTAAGGGGGTTCTTACCATTGCAGTAAGGGGGTTCTTACCATTGCAGTAAGGGGGTTCTTACCATTGCAGTAAGGGGGGTTCTTACCATTGCAGTAAGGGGATTTCTTACCATTGCAGTAAGGGGGAATCTGGCCATTGCAGTAAGGTGGATTCTTACCATTGCAGTAAGGTGGATTCTTACCATTGCAGTAAGGGGGTTCTTACCATTGCAGTAAGGGGATTCTTACCATTGCAGTAAGGGGATTTCTTACCATTGCAGTAAGGGGATTTCGTACCATTGCAGTAAGGGGGGTTCTTACCATTGCAGTAAGGGGATTTCTTACCATTGCAGTAAGGGGGAATCTTGCCATTGCAGTAAGGTGGATTCTTACCATTGCAGTAAGGGGTGAGCTAAAGGATCATGCTTGTCCATCTGCCTCTTGACCTCAAGGTAAGGAGCCTGTAGAGAAACAATCATCTTGTAACTGGGGTTATTGAACTCTGCTGGCTTCACAACACACAGCTACACAGGAGGCACGGAAGGGGATGAGAGCCAGGGTGAATTATGCGTGTGTGTGTATGCGTGTGTGTGTGTGTGTGTGTGTGTGTGTGTGTGTGTGTGTGTGTGTGTGTGTGTGTGTGTGTGTGTGTGTGTGTGTGTGTGTGTGTGTGTGTGTGTGTGTGTGTGTGTGTGTGTGTGTGTATGCGTGTGTATGCGTGTGTATGCGTGTGTGTGTGTGTGTGTGTGTGCGTGTATGCTGGGACATTTCTCTGATAGAGGTAAGGCTGGTTAGGGTTAGTTACCTGGGACATTTCTCTGATAGAGGTAAGGCTGGTTAGGGTTATGGTTAGTTACCTGGGACATTTCTCTGATAGAGGTAAGGCTGGTTAGGGTTATGGTTAGTTACCTGGGACATTTCTCTGATAGAGGTAAGGCTGGTTAGGGTTAGTTACCTGGGACATTTCTCTGATAGAGGTAAGGCTGGTTAGGGTTAGTTACCTGGGACATTTCTCTGATAGAGGTAAGGCTGGTTAGGGTTAGTTACCTGGGACATTTCTCTGATAGAGGTAAGGCTGGTTAGGGTTAGGGTTAGTTACCTGGGACATTTCTCTGATAGAGGTAAGGCTGGTTAGGGTTATGGTTAGTTACCTGGGACATTTCTCTGATAGAGATAAGGCTGGTTAGGGTTATGGTTAGTTACCTGGGACATTTCTCTGATAGAGGTAAGGCTGGTTAGGGTTAGTTACCTGGGACATTTCTCTGATAGAGGTAAGGCTGGTTAGGGTTATGGTTAGTTACCTGGGACATTTCTCTGATAGAGGTAAGGCTGGTTAGGTTTATGGTTAGTTACCTGGGACATTTCTCTGATAGAGATAAGGCTGGTTAGGGTTATGGTTAGTTACCTGGGACATTTCTCTGATAGAGATAAGGCTGGTTAGGGTTATGGTTAGTTACCTGGGACATTTCTCTGATAGAGGTAAGGCTGGTTAGGGTTATGGTTAGTTACCTGGGACATTTCTCTGATAGAGGTAAGGCTGGTTAGGGTTATGGTTAGTTACCTGGGACATTTCTCTGTTAGAGGTAAGGCTGGTTAGGGTTATGGTTAGTTACCTGGGACATTTCTCTGATAGAGGTAAGGCTGGTTAGGGTTATGGTTAGTTACCTGGGACATTTCTCTGATAGAGGTAAGGCTGGTTAGGGTTATGGTTAGTTACCTGGGACATTTCTCTGATAGAGATAAGGCTGGTTAGGGTTATGGTTAGTTACCTGGGACATTTCTCTGATAGAGGTAAGGCTGGTTAGGGTTATGGTTAGTTACCTGGGACATTTCTCTGATAGAGGTAAGGCTGGTTAGGGTTAGTTACCTGGGACATTTCTCTGATAGAGATAAGGCTGGTTAGGGTTATGGTTAGTTACCTGGGACATTTCTCTGATAGAGGTAAGGCTGGTTAGGGTTATGGTTAGTTACCTGGGACATTTCTCTGATAGAGGTAAGGCTGGTTAGGGTTAGTTACCTGGGACATTTCTCTGATAGAGGTAAGGCTGGTTAGGGTTAGTTACCTGGGACATTTCTCTGATAGAGGTAAGGCTGGTTAGGGTTATGGTTAGTTACCTGGGACATTTCTCTGATAGAGATAAGGCTGGTTAGGGTTATGGTTAGTTACCTGGGACATTTCTCTGATAGAGGTAAGGCTGGTTATGGTTAGTTACCTGGGACATTTCTCTGATAGAGGTAAGGCTGGTTAGGGTTAGTTACCTGGGACATTTCTCTGATAGAGGTAAGGCTGTCAAGGGCTCTCATCACACGGTCATAGTCCTTTTTCTGAAAAGAACCACAATCATCATCACAGCAGTCAATCCAATAAAACACACCAACCTTCTAGCCTACAGCCTGCCAGACAGCAGGGTGATGCATCATAGGCAGTACCGCACCACTTTAAAAAGGACAGTTCAATTCAGCAGGAATCAACAAAAATAACAACAGTCCTCTGAGTATTCAAATCAATGGTTTTCAAGTCAATGGCCTGTGACTTAAGGTATATGATAATAATTAGCTTATTGCCCTTTACCCTGGAGTTGAAAGCCTAAGGGCTGTTAGTAGGTTCAGGGTTAGTAATCCATACCCTGGGGTTGAAGGCCTAAGGACTGTTAGTAGGTTCAGGGTTAGTAAGTCATACCCTTGGGTTGAAGGACCTGTTAGTAGGTTCAGGGTTAGTAAGCCATACCCTGGGGTTGAAGGACCTGTTAGTAGGTTCAGGGTTAGTAAGCCATACCCTGGGGTTGAAGGACCTGTTAGTAGGTTCAGGGTTAGTAAACCATACCCTGGGGTTGAAGGACCTGTTAGTAGGTTCAGGGTTAGTAAGCCATACCCTGGGGTTGAAGGACCTGTTAGTAGGTTCAGGGTTAGTAAGCCATACCCTGGGGTTGAAGGACCTGTTAGTAGGTTCAGGGTTAGTAAGCCATACCCTGGGGTTGAAGGACCTGTTAGTAGGTTCAGGGTTAGTAAGTCATACCCTGGGGTTGAAGGACCTGTTAGTAGGTTCAGGGTTAGTAAGCCATACCCTGGGGTTGAAGGACCTGTTAGTAGGTTCAGGGTTAGTAAGCCATACCCTGGGGTTGAAGGACCTGTTAGTAGGTTCAGGGTTAGTAAGCCATACCCTGGGGTTGAAGGACCTGTTAGTAGGTTCAGGGTTAGTAAGTCATACCCTGGGGTTGAAGGACCTGTTAGTAGGTTCAGGGTTAGTAAGCCATACCCTGGGGTTGAAGGACCTGTTAGTAGGTTCAGGGTTAGTAAGCCATACCCTGGGGTTGAAGGACCTGTTAGTAGGTTCAGGGTTAGTAAGCCATACCCTGGGGTTGAAGGCCAGTGCCTGGGAGTCACACGGATCCACCACGGAGGGATACGGCTCAAAGATGACCACTTTCCTGGGAGACTCCAGAGCAGACCTACACATGGACACCAACAGATCCACCACCTAGGAAACAGGAGGACTGGTTAAACTGTGTGTGTGTGTGTGTCTGTGTGTCTGTGTGTCTGTGTGTCTGTGATGTACCTGAGCTCCGGTGGCGATCTCGTCGGCTGCCTCGTTCATCACCCCCAGTGTTTGAAAGGCAAACACGCACAGTTCCCGCTCGCACACCGTGGGCTGTGGGGTGGACACACCACATAGATGGGATCAGATCATCAGGACGGATATCTTGGTATACCTTGTAGCTACATTGTAATAAATGGTTGTGCTGCTCATTTGCGATCAAGTGGATGTTCGTTCCCTCCCTCCTGGCCTGCCACCCGGGCGCCCGTCGGACCCTGGCATTTGTGCGACAGCGCTTCTGGTGGCCTACCATGGTCCCGGACGTGTCCACATTCGTCGCCGCTTGCACAGTTTGTGCACAGAACAAGACTCCTCGGCAAGCTCCGGCTGGTCTCCGCCCTGATCTGTTTCACCTGTCTTTGTGCTTGGCTCCACGCCCCACCAGGTGTCGCCCATCTTCCCCATTATCCCCTGTGTACTTATACCTGTGCTGTCTGTTTGTCTGTTGCCAGTTCGTCTTGTTCATCAAGCTTACCAGCGTTTTGTCCTGTCAGCTCCTGTCTTTTTCCCAGCCTCTCTTTTTCTCGTCCTCCTGGTTTGTGACCCTTGCCAGTCCTGACCCTGAACCAGCCCGCCTGACCACTCTGCCAGTCCTGACCCTGAACCAGCCCGCCTGACCACTCTGCCAGTCCTGACCCTGAACCAGCCCGCCTGACCACTCTGGCCTGCCCCTGAGCCTGTCTGCCGTCCTGTACCTTTGCCTCTGTTGCTGTAAAAACATTGTTACTTCGACACGGTCTGCATCTGGGTATTACCTTATACTGATAATATCATTAGGACTCAGGACAGTGATCTATAGTCGTATCATTAGGACTCAGGACAGTGATCTATAGTCGTATCATTAGGACTCAGGACAGTGATCTATAGTCGTATTATTAGGACTCAGGACAGTGATCTATAGTCGTATCATTAGGACTCAGGACAGTGATCTATAGTCGTATCATTAGGACTCAGGACAGTGATCTATAGTCGTATCATTAGGACTCAGGACAGTGATCTACAGTCGTATCATTAGGACTCAGGACAGTGATCTATAGTCGTATCATTAGGACTTAGGACAGTGATCTATAGTCGTATTATTAGGACCCAGGACAGTGATCTATAGTCGTATTATTAGGACTCAGGACAGTGATCTATAGTCGTATTATTAGGACTCAGGACAGTGATCTATAGTCGTATCATTAGGACTCAGGACAGTGATCTATAGTCGTATCATTAGGACTCAGGACAGTGATCTACAGTCGTATCATTAGGACTCAGGACAGTGATCTATAGTCGTATCATTAGGACTTAGGACAGTGATCTATAGTCGTATTATTAGGACTCAGGACAGTGATCTACAGTCGTATCATTAGGACTCAGGACAGTGATCTATAGTCGTATTATTAGGACTCAGGACAGTGATCTACAGTCGTATCATTAGGACTCAGGACAGTGATCTATAGTCGTATTATTAGGACTCAGGACAGTGATCTATAGTCGTATCATTAGGACTCAGGACAGTGATCTATAGTCGTATCATTAGGACTCAGGACAGTGATCTATAGTCGTATCATTAGGACTCAGGACAGTGATCTATAGTCGTATCATTAGGACTCAGGACAGTGATCTATAGTCGTATCATTAGGACTCAGGACAGTGATCTATAGTCGTATTATTAGGACTCAGGACAGTGATCTATAGTCGTATCATTAGGACTCAGGACAGTGATCTACAGTCGTATCATTAGGACTCAGGACAGTGATCTATAGTCGTATTATTAGGACTCAGGACAGTGATCTATAGTCGTATCATTAGGACTCAGGACAGTGATCTATAGTCGTATCATTAGGACTCAGGACAGTGATCTATAGTCGTATTATTAGGACTCAGGACAGTGATCTATAGTCGTATCATTAGGACTCAGGACAGTGATCTACAGTCGTATTATTAGGACTTAGGACAGTGATCTATAGTCGTATCATTAGGACTCAGGACAGTCATCTACAGTCGTATCATTAGGACTCAGGACAGTGATCTATAGTCGTATTTTTAGGACTCAGGACAGTGATCTATAGTCGTATCATTAGGACTCAGGACAGTGATCTATAGTCGTATCATTAGGACTCAGGACAGTGATCTACAGTCGTATTATTAGGACTCAGGACAGTGATCTATAGTCGTATCATTAGGACTCAGGACAGTGATCTATAGTCGTATCATTAGGACTCAGGACAGTGATCTATAGTCGTATCATTAGGACTCAGGACAGTGATCTATAGTCGTATTATTAGGACTCAGGACAGTGATCTACAGTCGTATTATTAGGACTCAGGACAGTGATCTATAGTCGTATCATTAGGACTCAGGACAGTGATCTACAGTCGTATTATTAGGACTCAGGACAGTGATCTATAGTCGTATCATTAGGACTTAGGACAGTGATCTATAGTCGTATCATTAGGACTCAGGACAGTGATCTATAGTCGTATTATTAGGACTCAGGACAGTGATCTATAGTCGTATCATTAGGACTCAGGACAGTGATCTATAGTCGTATCATTAGGACTCAGGACAGTGATCTATAGTCGTATTATTAGGACTCAGGACAGTGATCTATAGTCGTATCATTAGGACTCAGGACAGTGATCTATAGTCGTATCATTAGGACTCAGGACAGTGATCTATAGTCGTATTATTAAGACTCAGGACAGTGATCTATAGTCGTATCATTAGGACTCAGGACAGTGATCTATAGTCGTATCATTAGGACTCAGGACAGTGATCTATAGTCGTATCATTAGGACTCAGGACAGTGATCTATAGTCGTATCATTAGGACTCAGGACAGTGATCTACAGTCGTATCATTAGGACTTAGGACAGTGATCTATAGTCGTATTATTAGGACTCAGGACAGTGATCTATAGTCGTATCATTAGGACTCAGGACAGTGATCTATAGTCGTATCATTAGGACTCAGGACCGTGATCTATAGTCGTATCATTAGGACTCAGGACAGTGATCTATAGTCGTATCATTAGGACTCAGGACAGTGATCTATAGTCGTATCATTAGGACTCATGACCGTGATCCACAGTGATTCTCCTAAAGCCTAGGGTCAAAACAGTCTTCTGTCTGGTACATCTAGGGCCAAAAGAGTCTACTGTCTGGTACATCTAGGGCCAAAACAGTCTACTGTCTGGTACATCTAGGGCCAAAACAGTCTACTGTCTGGTACATCTAGGGCCAAAAGAGTCTACTGTCTGGTACATCTAGGGCCAAAAGAGTCTACTGTCTGGTACATCTAGGGCCAAAACAGTCTACTGTCTGGTACATCTAGGGCCAAAACAGTCTACTGTCCGGTACGTCTAGGCATCTATGTACCGTAGACTGTTTAGCTCTAGGCATACCGTGAGTGTGTGCCGTGCGTGCCCGCGTCTGGCGTGTGTGCACATATGTATGTGTGTGTGTGTGTGTGTATGTGTGTGTGTGTGTGTGTACTCACGCGGAGCATGGGTCCGTTCTGGAAAACGTGCGGTTCGTCACAGACCACACAGAACTCATTCAGGACCAGAGTCCTCTGCTCGGCATACTCCATGGTCTGAAGAGACAACACAGCAGAACACATCATAGTGGATCAAACCACCGGTTGAAGAATACCTTTATTACGGGGTGGCTAAAGTAAAAGTTTAGCTGTAAGGTTTTCTATAAGGCGGCAGTATTTACCTGGACAAGGAAACCTCTGTCTCTTATAGGAATGGACTTGGCCCCGTTGTTTGGCTATAGAGGAAGAGAGGGCTTTTTAGTAATAAGCAGCTATAACTATTACATTTATTATTTTACTTGTCTGTGCACCAAAATAGGTTAACTATTCATGTTTCTAATATGACAAATAACCATCAGTCATATGGTGAGAGGCCTACTGACCGGTGGTGGCGTGGCGAGCGAGGGGGCGAGGATCCCGATGAGCCCTGAGGTAAGAGAGAGCCGCCTCCCCTCAGACGGAGTAACAGAGTCCTTGAAGATGTCCACTGCTTTGCCCATCTTGGTACTGCTGGAGTAGGACCTGCAGTAACATGGAGGTATTGATGAGGTAGTAGGAGCTGCTGTAACATGGAGGCATTGATGAGGTAGTAGGAGCTGTAGTAACATGGAGGCATTGATGAGGTAGTAGGAGCTGCAGTAACATGGAGGCATTGATGAGGTAGTAGGAGCTGCAGCAACATGGAGGTATTGATGAGGTACTAGGAGCTGTAGTAGCATGGAGGTATTGATGAGGTACTAGGAGCTGTAGTAGCATGGAGGTATTGATGAGGTACTAGGAGCTGTAGTAGCATGGAGGCATTGATGAGATAGTAGGAGCTGTAGTAACATGGAGCCATTGATGAGGTAGTAGGAGCTGCAGTAACATGGAGGCATTGATGAGGTAGTAGGAGCTGCAGTAACATTGATGAGGTAGTAGGAGCTGCAGTAACATGGAGGCATTGATGAGGTAGTAGGACCTGTAGTGACATGGAGGTATGATGAGGTAGTAGGACCTGCTGGAACATGGAGGCATTGACGAGGTAGTAGGACCTGCAGTAACATGGAGGCATTGATGAGGTAGTAGGAGCTGTAGTAACATGGAGGCATTGATGAGGTAGTAGGAGCTGCAGTAACATGGAGGCATTGATGAGGTAGTAGGAGCTGCAGCAACATGGAGGTATTGATGAGGTACTAGGAGCTGTAGTAGCATGGAGGTATTGATGAGGTACTAGGAGCTGTAGTAGCATGGAGGTATTGATGAGGTACTAGGAGCTGTAGTAGCATGGAGGCATTGATGAGATAGTAGGAGCTGTAGTAACATGGAGCCATTGATGAGGTAGTAGGAGCTGCAGTAACATGGAGGCATTGATGAGGTAGTAGGAGCTGCAGTAACATTGATGAGGTAGTAGGAGCTGCAGTAACATGGAGGCATTGATGAGGTAGTAGGACCTGCTGGAACATGGAGGCATTGATGAGGTAGTAGGAGCTGCAGTAACATGGAGGCATTGATGAGGTAGTAGGACCTGCTGGAACATGGAGGCATTGATGAGGTAGTAGGAGCTGTAGTAGCATGGAGGCATTGATGAGGTAGTAGGAGCTGTAGTAGCATGGAGGCATTGATGAGATAGTAGGAGCTGTAGTAACATGGAGCCATTGATGAGGTAGTAGGAGCTGCAGTAACATGGAGGCATTGATGAGGTAGTAGGAGCTGCAGTAACATTGATGAGGTAGTAGGAGCTGCTGTAACATAGAGGCATTGATGAGGTAGTAGGACCTGTAGTAACATGGAGCCATTGATGAGGTAGTAGGAGCTGCTGTAACATGGAGGCATTGATGAGGTAGTAGGAGCTGCTGGAACATGGAGGCATTGATGAGGTAGTAGGAGCTGCAGTAACATTGATGAGGTAGTAGGACCTGCAGTAACATGGAGGCATTGATGAGGTAGTAGGACCTGTAGTAACATGGAGGTATGATGAGGTAGTAGGACCTGTGGTAACATGGAGGTATGATGAGGTAGTAGGACCTGCAGTAACATGGAGGCATTGATGAGGTAGTAGGACCTGTAGTGACATGGAGGTATGATGAGGTAGTAGGACCTGCAGTAACATGGAGGCATTGATGAGGTAGTAGGACCTGCAGTAACATGGAGGCATTGATGAGGTAGTAGGACCTGCAGTAACATGGATGCATTGATGAGGTTTGTATCGTTGTGGTTTATTTATTGGTGTTTAATGTATTAACTGGTGCAAACACATTTCTCCTTTGTCGGATTGTAAATTGATCAATTCGGGCGCTACTATGGGTTTCTACGAAACGAGGTGCTCATCTGGGTAAAGAGATGGTGATAACGTCTCTCAAAAAAAGACTGCGACAACAAAAGTATTTTTCTAAAGCTATCTCGTCTAATAAAAGAGCACCTGTGCATTCTAAAATACTTGTGTTGTTGCGGAGGATTTGGGAGATACCATTACCCTCTCTTTTTAGCTGTTGTTGTTGTATTATCTTACCTGCTGAGTAGGTGGTGGTGGTGTTTCAGTCCATCCAGCTCCTCCGTCCTGATAGAACCAGAGCACGATCTACTGAGCAGCCTGTGGTGCTTCAAACCTCCTCCGAGACTACCTCCTCCCCCACCGGCGTGCTCACAGCGAGGGTCGCCGGAGCACAAGCGGGGCAGGAGCTTGTGCGGAGTGGGGCGGAGGTCCTCCGGTTTGACCAAAGCCGAGCAGGGCCTGCCCAGGATGCGGCGGGGTTTGAGGGGCAGGGGTCCGGGGCAGGGCCCTCCTCCGTGGTCCATACGGGGGTCTGTGCTAGACAGGGACTGGCCGAGGAGACGGTGGGTGGTCTTAGTTCCAGGGACCTCCGCCTCAACCTGCTGTTTGACGGTGCTGGAGCAGGTCTGGCCGAGGAGACGGTGGGATTTAGAGACGCCATCTTGCTCCGGCTTCAGATTCTTCTTGCTCTTGACACAGCCAGGAGGCGGGTAGCTGGGAGATCTGGGGAGAAAATGAAGATAACTTTATTGTCCAATGCGAGGCAGTAAACCCAGGCTCAATTCTGCCTAACCAATCAGAGAGCAAGGTGGAGCTACTACCATATCATACCTATCTGATCCTTTCAGACACAGTAAATGCCTATATTGTAAGGGGATAAGAAATGTCTGTAGTTTAATTATAGTGACAGACCGGTTCATATCAATAATTCTGTTTAGGGTTGCAAAATTCAGGTAACTTTCCTGAAATTCAGAGGTTTTCCAGAAATCCTGGTTGGAGGATTCAGTATTTCCTGGTTGGAGGATTCAGTATTTCCTGGTTGGAGAATTCAGTATTTCCTGGTTGGAGGATTCAGTATTTCCTGGTTGGAGGATTCAGTATTTCCTGGTTGGAGGATTCAGTATTTCCTGGTTGGAGGATTCAGTATTTCCTGGTTGGAGGATTCAGTATTTCCTGGCTGGAGGATTCAGTATTTCCTGGTTGGAGAATTCAGTATTTCCTGGTTGGAGAATTCAGTATTTCCTGCTTATTCCCTCCTGATCCTGGAAATCTTCCAACCAGGTTTTCTAGAAAACCAGGGAATTTTGGGAAAGTAACCTGCATTTTGCAACCCTACTTCTGTTAGACATCAAATGTCAGTGATGTGAAAATGACAGTGCTTATGTTTCTCTGACCTGCGGAGGGTTGAGAAGATGTGGAGGGGAGATTTGACCTTCTTCTTGTTCTTGTTTTTGTTGTGAAGGGAGTTGAGCTTCTCTTCACTTTGGTGTTTCCACTGCTGGGTAACAAATGTCTGCATTATCCTGGAGAGAAACAAGGAACAAATGTCTGCATTATCCTGGAAAGAAACAAGGAATAAATGTCTGCATTATTCTGGAGAGAAACAAGGAACAAATGTCTGCATTATCCTGGAGAGAAACAAGGAACAAAATGTCTTGCATTATCTGTGTATTACATTGTAACAAGTAATATGAGTCCTCTAGTGTTTAAAGCTACATTTTAGCACCACCAAAACACTTACTTCTTCAACTGATGTCCCAGTCCAAACCGGTCCTTAGTCGATACCTGGAACACATCCACCGTGGGGACTGGGAAACACAATACATATTTCATGATGGAAACATAAAGCAATCCAATGTAGACAGTCTAGTGGTTGTGTGTGTGTGTGTGTGTGTGTGTGTGTGTGTGTGTGTGTGTGTGTGTGTGTGTGTGTGTGTGTGTGTGTGTGTGTGTGTGTGTGTGTGTGTTTGTGTGTGGTTGTGTGTGGTTGTGTGTGGTTGTGTGTGTGTGTGTGTGTGTGTGTGTGTGTGTGTGTGTGTGTGTGTGTGTGTGTGTGTGTGTGTCTGGTACCTGGTCCATTCAGGTACTGTGTCAGAGAGCAGTGGAGGCGCACAATCACCGGTTCCCAGCGGATCACGTCCCATGCCAGGGCTATTTCCTCCTGTGAAATCAAAACAGGACAATATTCAGGGACCCATTTTAGCTTGATCCGCTTACTGCCCTAACATGTCCTACCACTCCTGAAATATAACTTCTGCATTTCTAAACTAAGTATTCAAAGCATAAACAATCTCAGACATTTTCTTTTCACCCACCTGCTATGTCCTTTCTGCCAGACATTACATCAATCAGATCAAATCTTACCAGCCCATCTTCCATTGCTTTAGGAGATGGAATGCGAGCCAATGAGAATGGCATGAATGGCATCATACTTACATCTAGGAAACTGACGTCGATGTGCAGATCAATGTCCACATCATCAATCGCACCGTATTCCCTACACAATATAAAACATATGACCACATTACTGTTTCCATACATCAGAACACATTACTGTTTCCATACATCAGAACACATTAGAAAACATAAAACATGTATCTCAATATGATCTCCTGAATAAACAACTGATTGAAGATGATGATATATGGAATCCATTTCAAGTCAGTCACATTAGAAACTGATTATCTCAACATCTCAACACCTCAATACCTCAACAACTCAACATCTCAACATCTCAACACCTCAACACCTCAACATCTCAATACCTCAACATCTCAACATCAACACCTCAACACCTCAACACCTCAACATCAACACCTCAACATCAACACCTCAACACCTCAATACCTCAACATCTCAACATCAACACCTCAACACCTCAACATCTCAACATCTCAAAACCTCAACACCTCAACACCTCAACATCTCAATATCTCAACATCTCAACATCAACACCTCAACATCTCAACATCAACACCAACACCTCAACATCTCAACACCTCAATATCTCAACATCTCAACATCAACACCTCAACATCTCAACATCTCAACACCTCAACACCTCAACATCTCAACACCTCAACATCTCAACACCTCAACATCTCAACATCTCAACATCTCAACACCTCAACATCAACACCTCAACAACTCAACACCTCAATACCTCAATACCTCAACATCAACACCTCAACATCAACATCTCAACACCTCAACACCTCAACATCTCAACATCAACACCTCAACACCTCAACATCAACACCTCAACATCAACACCTCAACATCAACACCTCAATACCTCAACATCAACACCTCAACATCAACACCTCAACACCTCAACATCTCAATACCTCAACACCAACACCTCAACACCTCAACACCTCAACATCTCAACATCTCAATACCTCAACATCAACACCTCAACATCTCAACACCTCAACACCTCAACATCTCAATACCTCAACATCAACACCTCAACATCTCAACACCTCAACACCTCAACATCTCAACATCTCAATACCTCAACATCATCACCTCAACACCTCAACATCTCAACATCTCAATACCTCAACACCAACACCTCAACATCTCAACACCTCAACATCTCAATACCTCAACATCTCAACACCTCAACATCTCAACACCTCAACATCAACACCTCAACATCAACACCTCAATATCTCAACACCTCAACACCTCAACATCTCAATACCTCAACATCAACACCTCAATATCTCAACACCTCAACATCAACACCTCAACACCTCAACATCTCAATATCTCAATACCTCAACACCTCAATAGCTCAACATCTCAACATCTCAACACCTCAACATCTCAATATCTCAACATCAACACCTCAACATCTCAATATCTCAATACCTCAACATCAACACCTCAATATCTCAACATCTCAATACCGCAACATCTCAATACCTCAACATGCCACAGCGATGTTGATTTAGTCTTTTCCAACTTGAAAACATGTTTGAAGTTGTATATAAGCATTACAATGAACAGCTACCCTTTAATATATCTACCCCTTATTGTATCTACCTTTTAATATATCTACCTTTTAATATATCTACCCTTTAATATATCTACCCTTTAATATATCTACCCTTTAATATATCTACCCTTTAATATATCACTACCCTTTAATATATCTACCCTTTAATATATCTACCCTTTAATATATCTACCCTTTAATATATCACTACCCTTTAATATATCTACCCTTTAATATATCTACCCTTTAATATATCTACCCTTTAATATATCTACCCTTTAATATATCACTACCCTTTAATATATCTACCCTTTAATATATCTACCCCTTATTGTATCTACCCTTTA
>NC_138314.1:47867500-47885000 GCF_965601325.2 Salmo salar
AGAGAGTACAGGGACGAAAACCCCACAGGCCAGTCGTCTGTATTGGCCTCATTTATACACCTTTGTAGATACGGAAAGGGGGGGGGGAGGTTTCCCGTATTTTCAAGACCTGAGCTATTGAAATGTTTTTTTTTGTTGTTGTATGTATTACCTTTACTAGTGGAAAATTACAGAGAGAATCATGGGATGGTAGACAGACAGGCAGAATGTTACTGAATAGATAACAACAGAGAGAATCATGGGATGGTAGAGAGACAGGCAGAATGGAGGGAATAGATAACAACAGAGAGAATCATGGGATGGTAGAGAGACAGGCAGAATGGAGGGAATAGATAACAACAGAGAGAATCATGGGATGGTAGAGAGACAGGCAGAATGTTACTGAATAGATAACAACAGAGAGAATCATGGGATGGTAGAGAGACAGGCAGAATGTTACTGAATAGATAACAACAGAGAGAATCATGGGATGGTAGAGAGTCAGGCAGAATGAGAATAGATAACAACAGAGAGAATCATGGATGGTAGAGAGCAGGCAGAATGGAGGAATAGATAACAACAGAGAGAATCATGGGATGGTAGAGAGACAGGCAGAATGGAGGGAATAGATAACAACAGAGAGAATCATGGGATGGTAGAGAGACAGGCAGAATGGAGGGAATAGATAACAACAGAGAGAATCATGGGATGGTAGAGAGTCAGGCAGAATGGAGGGAATAGATAACAACAGAGAGAATCATGGGATGGTAGAGAGACAGGCAGAATGGAGGGAATAGATAACAACAGAGAGAATCATGGGATGGTAGAGAGTCAGGCAGAATGTTACTGAATAGATAACAACAGAGAGAATCATGGGATGGTAGAGAGACAGGCAGAATGAGAATAGATAACAACAGAGAGAATCAGGGATGGTAGAGAGTCAGGCAGAATGAGAATAGATAACAACAGAGAGAATCATGGGATGGTAGAGAGCAGGCAGAATGAGGAATAGATAACAACAGAGAGAATCATGGGATGGTAGAGAGACAGGCAGAATGTACTGAATAGATAACAACAGAGAGAATCATGGGATGGTAGAGAGACAGGCAGAATGTTACTGAATAGATAACAACAGAGAGAATCATGGGATGGTAGAGAGTCAGGCAGAATGGAGGGAATAGATAACAACAGAGAGAATCATGGGATGGTAGAGAGTCAGGCAGAATGTTACTGAATAGATAACAACAGAGAGAATCATGGGATGGTAGAGAGTCAGGCAGAATGTTACTGAATAGATAACAACAGAGAGAATCATGGGATGGTAGAGAGATCAGGCAGAATGGAGGGAATAGATAACAACAGAGAGAATCATGGGATGGTAGAGAGACAGGCAGAATGTTACTGAATAGATAACAACAGAGAGAATCATGGGATGGTAGAGAGTCAGGCAGAATGGAGGGAATAGATAACAACAGAGAGAATCATGGGATGGTAGAGAGTCAGGCAGAATGTTACTGAATAGATAACAACAGAGAGAATCATGGGATGGTAGAGAGACAGGCAGAATGGAGGGAATAGATAACAACAGAGAGAATCATGGGATGGTAGAGAGACAGGCAGAATGTTACTGAATAGATAACAACAGAGAGAATCATGGGATGGTAGAGAGACAGGCAGAATGGAGGGAATAGATAACAACAGAGAGAATCATGGGATGGTAGAGAGACAGGCAGAATGGAGGGAATAGATAACAACAGAGAGAATCATGGGATGGTAGAGAGACAGGCAGAATGGAGGGAATAGATAACAACAGAGAGAATCATGGGATGGTAGAGAGACAGGCAGAATGGAGGGAATAGATAACAACAGAGAGAATCATGGGATGGTAGAGAGACAGGCAGAATGTTACTGAATAGATAACAACAGAGAGAATCATGGGATGGTAGAGAGTCAGGCAGAATGAGAATAGATAACAACAGAGAGAATCATGGATGGTGAGAGACAGGCAGAATGGAGGGAATAGATAACAACAGAGAGAATCATGGGATGGTAGAGAGACAGGCAGAATGTTACTGAATAGATAACAACAGAGAGAATCATGGGATGGTAGAGAGACAGGCAGAATGTTACTGAATAGATAACAACAGAGAGAATCATGGGATGGTAGAGAGACAGGCAGAATGTTACTGAATAGATAACAACAGAGAGAATCATGGGATGGTAGAGAGACAGGCAGAATGTTACTGAATAGAGAACAACAGAGAGAATCATGGGATGGTAGAGAGACAGGCAGAATGAGAATAGATAACAACAGAGAGAATCATGGGATGGTAGAGAGACAGGCAGAATCGTTACTGAATAGATAACAACAGAGAGAATCATGGGATGGTAGAGAGCAGGCAGAATGGAGGGAATAGATAACAACAGAGAGAATCATGGGATGGTAGAGAGACAGGCAGAATGGAGGGAATAGATAACAACAGAGAGAATCATGGGATGGTAGAGAGACAGGCAGAATGGAGGGAATAGATAACAACAGAGAGAATCATGGGATGGTAGAGAGACAGGCAGAATGTTACTGAATAGATAACAACAGAGAGAATCATGGGATGGTAGAGAGACAGGCAGAATGTTACTGAATAGATAACAACAGAGAGAATCATGGGATGGTAGAGAGTCAGGCAGAATGGAGGGAATAGATAACAACAGAGAGAATCATGGGATGGTAGAGAGACAGGCAGAATGGAGGGAAAGTGAACTGTACTGTAAGTACACTACAATGCTGTGGCTTGGCACTCTTACCTAGTCATGCGATACATTAGAATACAAAAGAAGCCATCCACTATTGATGGGCTATCAGCAGGACAATATACTCTGGATGGGCTAATCAGAATGACAATATACCCTTGATGGGCTATCAGCAGGACAATAGACTCTTGTCAAGTTGATTTATATTTTCAGGGACTTGAGAGAGAGGAGGGTGCGCTAGCTAGCCAACTACGGTTAACTTACAGTCACGTCAAACAGTGCAGCCAGAATAACAACAGTAGATATATTAGTTCAAGCTGTTTTCTAGTGATATTTACTTGGATACATCCATAACAATGAGCTAATGAGGCACGATTTCACCTGGCGCAGAAAATGGGCTCATTCGTCAGGACACTGTTGTTCAGAGGAGCTACTCAACAACACAGCTAACAACACAGCCAACAACACAGCCAACAACACAGCCAACAACACAGCCAACAACACAGCTAACAACACAGCCAACAACACAGCTAACAACACAGCTAACAACACAGCCAACAACACAGCTAACAACACAGCCAACAACACAGCTAACAACACAGCCAACAACACAGCCAACAACACAGCTAACAACACAGCTAACAACACAGCTAACAACACAGCCAACAACACAGCTAACAACACAGCTAACAACACAGCCAACAACACAGCTAACAACACAGCTAACAACACAGCCAACAACACAGCTAACACAATCACTTACAACTGAAGCTGGAAAGACTGCAAACTAACTGCACTTTGTTTCGTTTTACCTTTTTTCAATTGACATTTCTTTGTATATATCCATAAAAATGATGCCAGCTGATTCATGATTTTGACTGGCTGAGAAACGCTGCCTGCCTGTCTGTCTCGTCCCGACTCCCGACATGTTCACTACTACGGGACAGCTGGAGATGGAATTTGAATATTGAAACAATGTTGCAAATGTCAGAGAGACAGACCACTAGGTTTATACAAATCTCTGCTGTTGAAAACTAAATGTTAGTCTAAAAGAAATGTGAGATAATGTCTAGATGCTTTTTATAGTGGAGATCAAGTTTATAAATTGCCTGGCTGGGCTGATGAGACTGTGGATTGCGCAGTCAGATGGAACAGAGTAAATTGTCATTTTAAAGTCATAGATTTAGCCGGTGGTAACTTGTGGAATAGACACCGTCTGGAATGTGCTTTTAACCAATCAGCGTTCAGGATTAGACCCACCCGTTGTATAATTTACTACAATCCACATAATAATTCACACGAGATGAGCTGTAGCGAGAGGAGAGAGACCGCGTATCTGTAATTTGTAATCTGCTATGTATCTAGCAATAGCAATCTGCTAGCAAATCAACCTTATAATAGGTCATGATTTATAGTGACTTCGGAAAATATGAATTCCCCTTTACATGTACCACATGTTGTTGTGTTACAGCCTGAATGTATAATATTATACATTGAGATTTGTTGTCACTGGACTACACACCCCATCATTTCAAAGTGGAATTATGTTTTTCGAAATTTGTACAAATTTATTTAAAAATTAAAAGTTGAAATGTCTTGAGTCAATAAGTATTCCACCTCTTTCTTATGGTAAGCCTAAATAAGTTCAGGAGTAGAAATTTGCTTAACAAGTCACATAATAAGTTGCATGGATTAATAATAGTGTTTAACATGATTTTTGAATGACTACCTCATCTCTGTACCCCACACATACAATTATTTGTAAGGTTCCTCAGTCAAGCAGTGAATTTTAAACACAGATTCAACCACAAAGACCAGGGAGTTTTTCCAATGCCTCGAAAAGAAGGGCACCTATTGGTAGATGGGTGACAATTTAAAAAAGCACAGATTGAATATCCCTTCGAGCATGATGAAGTTATTAATTACACTTTGGATGGTGTATCAATACACCCAGTCACTACAAAGATACAGGCGTCCTTCCTAACTCAGTTGCCGGAGAGGAAGGAAACCACTCAGGGATTTCACCATGAGGCCAATGGGGACTTTAAAACAGTTACAGAGTTGAATGGCTGTGATAAGAGAAAAATGAGGATGGATGTTGCTGTTTATTTATTGCTCAATACTTCAAGGCTACCTTTGTTATTTCGTTAAGTAAATTTTTAAGTAAAAATGCTTGAACAACTAGAAAGAAGCATGTACAGTATTTGTTCATCAACATCTTTGTATTTTTGGTAATAAAATAATGATTAAAAAAAGTGTACCTTTAAAATCCAGATGTTAATTTAAAATACATCTCAACTACATTTTAGTTGCACTTCACTTTTACAGCATTTCCCTCACTTTTCAGCATTTCCCTCACTTTTCAGCATTTCCCTCACTTTACAGCATTTCCCTCACTCAGACAACAACAAATGTGCAAAACTAGCCCAGTTAGCAGGAGGGATTGGGGCATCTTCTTTGTGCACGGTGCTGGAGTATAAAATGGTTGTCAGTTAAAACCCAATACGGCGCTGTGAACTGGAGAACGGGCTACAACAACAAAAAATGATCTAAAATAAAGAAACGCTTAGAGATAATATAATATCAGCAAGAGAACGGAACGACAATGGAACGAGTCACATTTGAATTGAAACATTGAACCATTTTAATCATGAAGTGTATTTACAATCGCATGGTATGGGGGGGGGGGGAGATCTCTGCTCGGCTTCTAAAGCCGAGGTTTAATAAATGAAGGAAAAGGTGTTCAAAGATGCCCCCAACTTTTATTTGAAGAACCACAGTAGGTCCTTTGGTCCTCAGCCAATGGCCAGACACTTTCTTTAGCACCTCCCCACAGTAACACACACACACACACACACACACACACACACACACACACACACACACACACACACACACACACACACACACACACACACACACACACACACACACACACACACACACACACACACCCGTCTCTCTCTCTCTTTCTCTCTCTCTGTCTCCCCCCCTCTCTCTCACTCTCTCTCTGTCTCTCTGTGATTTACAACTCAGAACGTACAGGGAGCTGACAAACACAAATCTGAACATTTCCTTTACCTTTCTCTCTACCATCAGCACTTTTCAACCTCACCCAATGTATACTAACACACACACACAGAAGGACCATTCTCCAGCACTTAATTTTCCATGAAGAAGCATTTTACTTACATGCTTACACTGCAATAGCAATACACATCAGGTCCATGTGGGTGCTGACAGAGAGATATTCTATGAATAAAAACTATTTTAATCTCCCCTTTGATGTAACTCTATTGTAAATACTGAAGGTATTTTCTTTAGAAGAAAAATCTCAACTTTAAAATGTGCAGCCAGATTCTCTCTCTGTGCTTCGGCTCCAACAAGTATCTTGGCCTTGTCTTGATTTAGCTGGAGGAAGTTGTTAGGAATCCAAGTATTTAAATCACAAAAAAAAAAGTCAAAAATCCTCTGGTGACACAGAAATGTAAAGTTGTTTATCGTCTGCGTAGCAGGGAAAATAAACGCTGTGCTTTCTAATAACACTGCCAAGGGGTAATATATATAAACCGAACAGAAACGGAACCGAAATTGAACCTTGTGGAACGCCACATGTGATATGTATTTTCTCTGAGTTATGTTCATCAATGGTGACAAAAAACTCTCAACCGGTTAAATAGATCCTAAACCAATTTAGAAATGGACCAGAGAGGCCAATCCACCTCTCCAGTCGGTCCAGAAGGACATCATGGTCAACAGTGTCAAATGCAGCACTTAAATCCAAGGGTACCAGGACAGAGAGCTGTTTGGCATCTGTGTTGGCTCTAAGAACATTTACCACTTTAACTAAGACTATGTCTGTGCTGTGGTGGGCACGAAAACCAGATTGGAATTTAAAAGAAATAAAGTTGGCACTTCAAAAAAATATTTTGCTGTTTGAAAACCAATTTCTCCTGAATTTTGCTTTAAGAATGGAAGGTTGGAGATTGGCAGAAAACTTAAGGGGTTTCACCATAGTAGTTTTTTTAGTGCAGTCGGGAAAGTGCCTGTGAACAGGAAGTGATTAACAATAAAAAGACAAGACTCAATGGACAACATACCAAACTACCAATAATCCAATGTCATGCTGCTTCAAACGATGCCAAATATGAAGAAAAAGAGCTGCTTTATAACAATAGAAAAGCAGAGAAGACACCTGCTCAAGACATGCTCCTCGTCATCGGAGACCTGAATGGAAAGGTTGGCACCGACAACACCATCTACGAGAGAACAATGGGGAAGCATGGCTGTGGAGAGATTAATGACAACGGTGAAAGACTGGCAACATTCTGCGTCACAAATAACCTGATGATTGGTGGCAGCCTTCCTTCACAAGAAATATCCACAAGCTGACATGGTACTCTCCTAATGGAAGAGACGAGAACCAGATTGACCTGATGATCAACGGCAAGTGAAGAAGCTCGCTGAGAGACGTCAAGGTGCGAAGGGAGGCAGATGTTACCAGTGACCACCATCTTGTGACTGCCGACATCAAACTAAAGCTGAAACGTTCAAGACCACCGACAAAAGGAACAACAAGATTTGATGTTGGAATGCTGAGGGGTCAAACCATCAAGAAAACCTTCACAATGCAAGTTCACAACAAGTATCAAGCCCTTTCAAACAACACAGAAGAAGGCGACTGAGGGGAATATAGACAGGAAGTGGGAGAAAGTGGTTAACGCTTACAGTGAAAGTGGCAAGAAAACCATCAGACACAGAAGAAGAAGGCAACGCAAATAATGGATCACCCCAGAAACATGGGAAATTATCGAGGAATGGACCCCCCTAGAAACATGGGAAATTATCGAGGAATGGATCACCCCAGAAACATGGGAAATTATCCAGCAATGGATCACCCCAGAAACATGGGAAATGATCGAGGAATGGATCACCCCAGAAACATGGGAAATTATCCAGCAATGGATCACCCCAGAAACATGGGAAATGATCGAGGAATGGATCACCCCAGAAACATGGGAAATTATCCAGCAATGGATCACCCCAGAAACATGGGAAATTATCGAGGAATGGATCACCCCAGAAACATGGGAAATTATCGAGGAATGGATCACCCCAGAAACATGGGAAATTATCGCGGAATGGATCACCCCAGAAACATGGGAAATTATCGAGGAATGGATCACCCCAGAAACATGGGAAATTATCGAGGAATGGATCACCCCAGAAACATGGGAAATTATCGAGGAATGGATCACCCCAGAAACATGGGAAATTATCGAGGAATGGATCTCCCCAGAAACATGGGAAATTATCGAGGAATGGATCACCCCAGAAACATGGGAAATTATCCAGCAATGGATCACCCCAGAAACATGGGAAATGACAGAGGATAAAAAACAAAAAACAGATGCCAAATCGCAAAGGCTGAAACAGAAACTGGAGGAGCAGTACAGAAAAATCAACACACAAGTCAAAAGGATAGTAAGAAGAGACAACAGGGCCTACCGGGAGGAGAGACAACAGGGCCTACTTGTAGGAGAGACAACAGGGCCTACCTGGAGGAGAGACAACAGGGCCTACCAAGAGGAGAGACAACAGGGCCTACCAGGAGGAGAGACAACAGGGCCTACCTGGAGGAGAGACAACAGGGCCTACCTGGAGGAGAGACAACAGGGCCTACCTGGAGGAGAGACAACAGGGCCTACCTGGAGGAGAGACAACAGGGCCTACCTGGAGGAGAGACAACAGGGCCTACCTAGAGGAGAGACAACAGGGCCTACCTGGAGGAGAGACAACAGGGCCTACCTGGAGGAGAGACAACAGGGCCTACCTGGAGGAGAGACAACAGGGCCTACCTGGAGGAGAGACAACAGGGCCTACCTGGAGGAGAGACAACAGGGCCTACCTGGAGCAGAGACAACAGGGCCTACCTGGAGGAGCTAGCAAGAACAGCTGATCACTAACCTAACATGTGGCAGAAAATTCAAGTAAAATACTCAAGTCAAAGACAAGCAAGGCGATTGCCTCCCACAGGTAGGCCCTGTTGTCTCTCCTACAGGTAGGCCCTGTTGTCCCTCCTACAGGTAGCTGACTACAGAAAATGAACAGGAAGCAAGATGGACAGAACATTTCAGAGAGGTCCTCAAAAGAGAACCCTCTGTGGATCCAATGAACACACCTGAAGCTGCTCCAGAAGATCTAGACATAAACACTGACCCACCAACCAACCAACCAAAGAAGAAATAATCACTACCATCAAGTCACTAAAGAATGGGAAAACTCCAGGTCCTGATAACCTCAATGCAGAGCTGTTCAGAATCGATCCAGCATTGGGCTACAAACATCCTTCTTCCTCACTTCACTGACATCTGGATGGAGGGAAATATACCTTCAGACTGGACCAAGAAGGTTATCATACAGGTGCATAAGAGGGGCAAACCTTCCGACTGCAACAACTGGACGGGCGTTACACTTTTATTCGTTCACAGGAAGATTTTGTTTTTGGAAGATTATCGTAAAATGGATGTCTTCAACTGTAGACAAAGTACTTAGGAATGAACAAGTGGTTTTTAGGGGAGGAAGGAGCTGTACGGACCAGATCTTCACCCTCAGGAACATCATTGAGTAATTTAATGAGTGGCAATGAAAACTCTTCATCAACTTTATTGACTTCCAGAAGGCTTTTGACAGTATTCACCACGAAAGCCTATGAAAGATCTTAAGAATTTATGAAATCCCCACCCATGCTCTTAACATCATCAAACAGTTCTACAGCAACTTTTCGAAGCACTGTGGGAACGAGCAACATGAGCTTTGCTGTGAAGTCCGGAGTTTGACAAGGTTGCGTGATGACAGCCTTACTCTTCAACCTGGCAATAGGCTGGGTCATGCGGCGAACAAAAGAAGATAAGGCAAGAGGAATAGGATGGACCTTGTATTGTACTCTAGAAGAAATTGACTCAGGGCAAGAGGAATAGGGTGGACTTTTGTTCTAATTCTCAGAGTAATAACTCTACAGACACTACGAAAGCTCAAACCAAGTTTATTCTTCCCAGAGGATCAATACAGCTGCATTAGACAAAAACATTTTCACACAAGCACTGATATTTAACCGTTCCTCATAGGCTGTGAGTCTCCTCCTACCCATCTGTACAAACATCGTTCTTTACTGCTAGGCAGAACACTAAGCGATACGGGCCATAAACTTTTATTTCTCCCTTAAGGTGACCTGACCTCAACCCCCCTCCATCACTAATCCATGGCTCTCTCCCCTTATCAGTGCCAGTGCCATCAGTGCCATGTCATTGCTTCCCTGCACTCAACACATTCCAAGCTTAATTGCACACACTATATACCTTCCTCCTTGTCACGGCTGTTATAATGAGCGGACCAAAAGCGCAGCGTTTACGTAGTTCCACATATTTATTTGATCATGAAACTAAATGCAAATAACAAAGTAAACTTTAATGACAAAACAACAAACCGTGACGCAGGAGGAACAAACACACTCACAACATATAATCACCCACAAGGACATGTGGGACAAACATCAGCATAAATATGACCTCCAATTAGAGACAACAGCAACCAGCTGCCTCTAATTGGAGGTCATGCCAAACAACGACCAACATAGAAATACAAAAACTAGAACTGAACATAGACATACAAAAACAGATAAACACCCCCCCTGTCACGCCCTGACCACTCTACCATAGAAAATAACAACTTACTATGGTCAGGACGTGACACTCCTATAACCATTAACTTCTGGTGTAGACCCTCTAAACCTCAGCACTCCCTCAGTGACATCAATAAGTACATTTCCATATTCTCAGAACCCAACATTTTGTATTGTACTCTAGAAGACATTGACTCAGGGCAAGAGGAATAGGATGGACCTTGTATTGTACTCTAGAAGACATTGACTCAGGCAAGGTAACCTGTCTAAATGACAATCGCCCCAATGCACTCACATCGGTAGCCATGAAGTGCTTTGAAAGGCTGGTCATGGCTCACATCAACAACATCCTCCCAGGCACCCTGGACCCACTCCAATTTTCATCCCGCTCCAACAGATTCACAGATGATGCAATCTCTATTGCACTCCACACTGCACTTTATTCCTAGTTATATGCACATATCTACCTCAATTACCTCGTACCCCTGCACATCGACTCGGTACTGGTACCCCGCGTATATAGCCAAGCTATCGTTACTCATTTTGTATTTATTATTACGTGTTTTACTTTTCTATTATTTCTAAATTTGTCTTTCTCTCTACATTGTTGGGAAGTAAGTAAGCATATTCCACTGTTAGTTCACACCTGTTGTTTATGAAGCATGTGACGATTACAATTTGATTTGATTTGACACACGCGCGGTCAGAGAGGGAGGAGCTACCTGAGAGATACTGCGTGATGTCCGTATATCTCCCGGACCGCCGCCAGGTCCGCCTCCAGCTGGGGGTGCTTGTGGAGCTCTCCATCGTAGTTCACCTATCAGAGAGACACGTCAATCAACCCATCAATCAATCCGTCAATCAAATGTGTTTTAAATCCCCCTTTTTCCATTAGCAGTCGTCACAAAACTCTTCACAGTAACCTGGCCTAGACCCCCCCCCCCAATTAGAATCAGAGGTACAGTGACCAGGAAAAACTCCCTAGAAGGAAAAAACTGAGAGGAACCGGCTCAGAGGGGAAACCTGAGAAGACTGTTTTGAACAAAGCCCTTCCCTCCACTAGACGATTGGATAGATCTCTAAAGAGACCCAGAGCATGACCAATCAGCTTGTCTGTCCAAAGTTAGCCAGCCAATCAACACCTGAAACTACTAACGTGCCATTTTGAATACAGACGGGGGATAAACATAAAATGTTAAAATGTCTGAATTGCTAAGGACTTTTTGTGCTTTAGTCTGGGAAGATAAAAAACTACAGCAGAACAATATGCAGCCGATGTGATGGGTTTGACAGCTGGTGTGATGGGTTTGACAGCTGGTGTGATGGGTTTGACAGCTGGTGTGATGGGTTTGGCAGACGATGTGATGGGTTTGACAGCAGGTGTGATGGGTTTGACAGCCAGTGTGATGGGTTTGACAGCTGGTGTGATGGGTTTGACAGCTGGTGTGATGGGTTTGGCAGACGATGTGATGGGTTTGACAGCAGGTGTGATGGGTTTGACAGCTGGTGTGATGGGTTTGGCAGACGATGTGATGGGTTTGACAGCAGGTGTGATGGGTTTGACAGCAGGTGTGATGGGTTTGACAGCCAGTGTGATGGGTTTGACAGCTGGTGTGATGGGTTTGACAGCTGGTGTGATGGGTTTGACAGCTGGTGTGATGGGTTTGACAGCCGGTGTGATGGGTTTGACAGCTGGTGTGATGGGTTTGACAGCTGGTGTGATGAGTTTGACAGCTGGTGTGATGGGTTTGACAGCTGGTGTGATGGTTTTGACAGCAGGTGTGACGGGTTTGACAGCTGGTGTGATGGGTTTGACAGCAGGTGTGATGGGTTTGACAGCTGGTGTGATGGGTTTGACAGCTGGTGTGATGGGTTTGACAGCTGGTGTGATGGGTTTGACAGCTGGTGTGATGGGTTTGACAGCTGGTGTGATGGGTTTGACAGCAGGTGTGATGGGTTTGACAGCTGGTGTGATGGGTTTGACAGCCGGTGTGATGGGTTTGACAGCTGGTGTGATGGGTTTGGCAGACGATGTGATGGGTTTGACAGCCAGTGTGATGGGTTTGACAGCCGATATGATGGATTTGACAGCCAGTGTGATGGGTTTGACAGCTGGTGTGATGTGTTTGACAGCCAGTGTGATGGGTTTGACAGCTGGTGTGATGGGTTTGACAGCTTCCAGCCGATGTCATGGGTTTAACGGCTCGTACTGTGTTACCTATATGCTTTAATCTGTCACGGAGAAACAAAGTAGTGTTGATACATACCTACTGTTATTCAAAATCGATACGTATGGATGAAGTAAAACATATTGTAGTTCCTCCCCATATTATACAAAGATACAAAAAATAAAAAAACGTTTGACAACAAGAAAGGTTGTTTTCACTCTGTCATTGTTATGAAGGCTTTACGAAGGCATAATAGCATCGTAGCACCTCAAGTCAATAGTTACCATCCAGTCAATGCAGATAATATAGATCTATCCCTATAGAACAGGTGCAGACGGGTAGAACACAGTCCCTATAGAACAGACGGGTAGAACACAGTCCCTATAGAACAGGTGCAGACGGGTAGAACACAGTCCCTATAGAACAGACGGGTAGAACACAGTCCCTATAGAACAGACGGGTAGAACACAGTCCCTATAGAACAGACGGGTAGAACACAGTCCCTATAGAACAGACGGGTAGAACACAGTCCCTATAGAACAGACGGGTAGAACACAGTCCCTATAGAACAGGTGCAGAGGTATTTACCTCGTAAGACCAGCGACTGAACACACATCATCATCATCATCTTAACTAAGAAACGCTAATCACTCAAACTAACTTCAGACACTGTCTCTTTTACCAGAGGACAAACACAGTTCACCAATCAACAGTTAGTGGAGAGAGAGAGAGAGAGAGAGAGAGAGAGAGAGAGAGACAGAGAGCGAGAGACAGAGAGACAGAGAGACAGAGAGAGAGAGAGAGAGACAGAGAGACAGAGAGAGAGAGCGAGAGAGAGAGAGAGAGAGAGAGAGAGAGAGAGACCTATCCAACCAAAAAACATAAGAGATCTAGAAAACCTGACCTCAAACGTAATTGAAGAATCCGTAGACTCTAACCACTTCTGGGAAAATTGGAAAACACTAAACAAACATCAACACGAAGAGTTATCTATCCAAAATGGAGATGTATGGATAAACCACTTCTCCAATCTTTTTGGCTCTATAACAAAGAACAAACAGCAAAATCATATACATGAACAAATATAAATCTTAGAATCAACTATTAAAGACTACCAGAACCCACTGGATAATTAAATTACACTAAACGAACTACAGGACAAAATACAAACCCTCCAACCCCAAAAGGCCTGTGGTGTTGATGGTATCCTAAATGATAAAATATACAGACCACAAATTCCAATTGTTTATACTTAAACTCTTTAACATCATCCTTAGCTCTGGCATCTTCCCCAATATTCAGAACCAAGGACTGATCACCCCAATCCATAAAAGTGGAGACAAATTTGACCCCAATAACTACCGTGGGATATGCGTCAACAGCAACCTTGGGAAAATCCTCTGCATTATCATTAACAGCAGACTCGTACATTTCCTCAGTGAAAACAATGTACTGAGCAAATGTCAAATTGGCTTTTTACCAAATTACCGTACGACAGACCACGTATTCACCCTGCACACCCTAATTGACAAACAAACCAAAACAAAGGCAAAGTCTTCTCATGCTTTGTTGATTTAAAAAAATCTTTTGACTCAATTTGGCATGAGGGTCTGAGGGTCTGCTATACAAATTGATGGAAAGTGGTGTTGGGGGAAAAACATACAACATTATAAAATCCATGTACACAAACAACAAGTGTGCGGTTAAAATAGGCAAAAAACACATACATTTCTTCCCACAGGGTTGTGGGGTGAGACAGGGATGCAGCTTAAGCCCCACCCTCTTCAACATTTATATCAATGAATTGGCGAGGGCACTAGAACAGTCTGCAGCACCCGGCCCTCACCCTACTAGAAACTGAAGTCAAATGTCTACTGTTTGCTGATTATCTGGTGCATCTGTCCCGAACCAAGGAGGGCCTACAGTAGCACCTAGATATTCTGCACAGATTCTGTCAGACCTGGGCCCTGACAGTAAATCTCATTAAGTCCAAAATAATGGTGTTCCAAAAAAGGTCCAGTCGCCAGAACCACAAATACAAATTCTATCTAGACACCGTTAGGCCGCCAATGATCAAAATCCAGAAAACAGTCGTTAAATTCTACAACCACCTAAAAGGAAGCGATTCCCAAACCTTCCATAACAAAGCCATCACCTACAGAGAGATGAACCTGGAGAAGAGTCCCCTAAGCAAGCTGGTCCAAACAGACCCCACAGAGCCCCAGGACAGCAACACCATTAGACCCAACCAAATCATGAGAAAACACTTCCTAACCTCCTGCCAAATGTATGACCATATTAGAGACACATATTTCCCTCAGATTACACAGATACACACATTTTGATAAACTCCCATATCTACTGGGTGAAACACCACAGTGTGCCATCACAGCAGCAAGATGTGTGACCTGTTGCCACAAGAAAAGGGCAACCAGTGAAGAACAAACACCATTGTAAATTCAACCCATATTTATGTTAATTTCTTTTCCCTTTTGTACTTTAAATATTTGCACATAATATGACATTTGAAATGTCTTTATTATTTTGAAACTTTTTAGAGTGTAATGTTTACTGTAAAAAAATATATATTTATTTCACTTTTGTTTCTCATCTATTTCACATGCTTTGGCAATGTAAACTTATGTTTCCCATGCCAATAAAGCCAATAAATTGAAATTGAGACAGAGAGAGAGAGAGAAAGAAAGAGAGAGAGAGAGAGAGGGAGAGAGAAAGAGAGATGGAGAATGAGACAGAGAGAGATGGAAAGAGAGAGAGAGAGAGACAGAGAGAGAGAGAGAGAGAGGGAGAGAGAGAGAGAGAGGGAGAGAGAGAGAGAGAGGAGAGAGAGAGAGAGAGAGAGAGAGAGAGAGAGAGAGAGAGAGAGACAGAGAGAGAGACAGAGAGAGAGAGAGACAGAGAGAGAGACAGAGAGAGAGAGAGGGAGAGGGAGAGAGAGAGAGGGAGAGAGAGACAGAGAGACAGAGAGAGAGAGAGAGAGAGAGACAGAGACAGAGAGAGAGACAGAGAGAGAGAGAGACAGAGAGAGAGACAGAGAGAGAGAGGGAGAGGGAGAGGGAGAGAGAGAGAGGGAGAGAGAGACAGAGAGAGAGACAGAGAGAGAGAGAGAGAGAGACAGAGAGAGACAACTAATGCATGTAGGGCAGAATTGGCCCGCTTTCCAGTAATAATGAAAATACAGAAAAGTTCATTAAAATGTTGGCTACATCTAAATTCAAGTCCAAATTCAATTCTGCAATTTAAAGCACTCCAAACCCAAGAGCTGAGCCCAGAAACGAGCCCTCTCAGTCAGCTGGTGTTGGACCTCACCAACCAAGCTGACACCAGCACTGCTTCAAAAGAAAGAATTCAAATAAACAAAATCATGAACCAATCAAAGGACTCATATTTACAACATTGGAAAAACGAAACAAAATCCCAAATCCGACTAAATTTCTATCTGACCCTAAACAGAGAATATGAACTGGCTGATTAGCTCTACTCTGTTCAGAGATACGATGCAGAGACAGATCCTTACCAAGTACAGGCTGAGTGACCACCGATTGGCAATAGAAACCGGCAGACATAAAAAGACATGGCTACCCAAAGAGGAGCGTGTATGTGGTCACTGCACGACAGGGGAGGTAGAGACAGAGATGCACTTTCTCCTTTACTGTGATAAATATTCCTCACAAAGAGATTCCTTATTTACAGAAATGACTACATTTATTCCAAATTTTAACTTATTAAACCCAGAAGAAAAACTAAAAATACTCATGGGCGAAGGAGCAATGGCTCCTCTTGCAGCCAAATATGTATTTGCCTTCCACAGCCTGAGGGACACTGAATAATAACATCTGCATAGTAAACAGTAACTTACTTAGTATTAGTATTATTGTTATTACTATTATTATTGTTGTTTATCGTTCCAAATGGTAGTGGTATGGGTAGTAATGGTAATGATAACGGTTTAGTGATGGTGGTGGTAGTAGTAGTAGTATGGGTAGTAATGGTAATGATAGCAGTTTAGTGGTGGTGGTGGTGGTAGTAGTAGTAGTGGTATGGGTGGTAATGGTAATGATAACGGTTTAGTGATGGTGGTGGTAGTAGTAGTAGTGGTGGTATGGGTAGTAATGGTAATGATAGCAGTTTAGTGGTGGTGGTGGTGGTAGTAGTAGTAGTGGTATGGGTGGTAATGGTAATGATAACGGTTTAGTGATGGTGGTAGTAGTAGTAGTAGTATGGGTAGTAATGGTAATGATAACGGTTTAGTGATGGTGGTGGTAGTAGTGGTAGTAGTGGTATGGGTAGTAATGGTAATGATAGCAGTTTAGTGGTAGTAGTAGTAGTAGTGGTATGGGTAGTAATGGTAATGATAGCAGTTTAGTGGTAGTAGTAGTAGTAGTGGTATGGGTAGTAATGGTAATGATAACGGTTTAGTGATGGTGGTGGTAGTAGTAGTGGTATGGGTAGTAATGGTAATGATAACAGTTTAGTGATGGTGGTGGTAGTAGTAGTAGTAGTGGTATGGGTGGTAATGGTAATGATAACGGTTTAGTGATGGTGGTGGTAGTGGTAGTAGTAGTGGTATGGGTAGTAATGGTAATGATAACGGTTTAGTGATGGTGGTAGTAGTAGTAGTAGTAGTGGTATGGGTAGTAATGGTAATGATAACAGTTTAGTGATGGTGGTGGTAGTAGTGGTATGGGTAGTAATGGTAATGATAACGGTTTAGTGATGGTGATGGTAGTAGTAGTGGTATGGGTAGTAATCGTAATGATAACGGTTTAGTGATGGTGGTGGTAGTAGTGGTATGGGTAGTAATGGTAATGATAACAGTTTAGTGATGGTGGTGGTAGTAGTAGTGGTATGGGTAGTAATGGTAATGATAACAGTTTAGTGATGGTGGTGGTAGTAGTGGTATGGG